>NC_070581.1:2735263-2757763 GCF_027409825.1 Scomber japonicus
TACATAGATAGATAGATAGACAGCTAGACAGATAGATAGATACATCGATAGATATATAGATAGATAGATAGATAGATAGATACATAGATAGATAGATAGATAGATAGATAGATACATAGATAGATAGATAGATAGATAGATAGATAGATAGATAGATAGATAGATAGATAGATAGATAGATAGATATAGATAGATAGATAGATAGATAGATAGATATAGATATATCAATAGATAGATAGATAGATAGATATAGATATATCAATAGATAGATAGATAGATACATCAATAGATAGATAGATAGATAGATATAGATATATCAATAGATAGATAGATAGATACATCAATAGATAGATAGATAGATAGATAGATAGATAGATAAATAGATAGATAGATAGATAGATAGATAGATAGATAGATAGATAGATAGATAGATAGATAGATAGATAGATAGATAGTTTGATACTCATTTTTGTGTGTGTGTCTGTGTGTGTGTGAAGGTCTGCAAGGTGCCTTTCAAAGTAAAGATTTGAGAATTATTAATCATTTAGTCTGATAAAATTAATATGGATAGATAGATAAGATAGATAGATAAGATAGATAGACAGACAGATGGATAGATAGATAGATAGATAGATAGATAGATAGATAGATAGATAGATAGATAGATAGACAGATAGATAGATACATCAATAGATAGATAGATATATAGATATATAGATAGATGGATAGATAGACAGATAGATAGATAGATAGATAGATAGATAGATAGATAGATAGATAGATAGATAGATAGATAGATAGACAGATAGATAGATACATCAATAGATAGATAGATATATAGATAGATAGATAGATAGATAGATAGATAGATAGACAGATAGATAGATACAACAATAGATAGATAGATATATAGATAGATAGATAGATGGATAGATAGACAGATAGATAGATAGATAGATAGATAGATAGATAGATAGATAGATAGATAGATAGATAGATAGATAGATAGATAGATAGATAGATAGATAGATAGATAGATAGATACATAGATAGATAGATAGATAGATAGATATAGATACATCAATAGATAGATATATAGATACATCAATACATAGATAGATAGATAGATAGATAGATAGATAGATAGATAGATAGATAGATAGATAGATAGATAGATAGATAGATAGATAGACAGCTAGACAGATAGATAGATACATCGATAGATAAGATAGATAGATAGATAGATACATCAATAGATAGATAGATATATAGATAGATAGATAGATAGATAGATAGATAGACAGATAGATAGATACATCAATAGATAGATAGATATATAGATATATAGATAGATGGATAGATAGACAGATAGATAGATAGATAGATAGATAGATAGATAGATAGATAGATAGATAGATAGATATATAGATAGATAGATAGACAGATAGATAGATACATCAATAGATAGATAGATATATAGATAGATAGATAGATAGATAGATAGATAGATAGACAGATAGATAGATACATCAATAGATAGATAGATATATAGATAGATAGATAGATGGATAGATAGACAGATAGATAGATAGATAGATAGATAGATAGATAGATAGATAGATAGATAGATAGATAGATAGATAGATAGATAGATAGATAGATAGATAGATAGATAGATAGATAGATAGATAGATAGATAGATAGATAGATAGATATAGATACATCAATAGATAGATAGATAGATACATCAATACATAGATAGATATATAGATAGATAGATAGATAGATAGATAGATAGATAGATAGATAGATAGATAGACAGCTAGACAGATAGATAGATACATCGATAGATAAGATAGATAGATAGATAGATAGATACATAGATAGATAGATAGATAGATAGATAGATAGATAGATAGATAGATAGATAGATAGATAGATATATAGATAGACAGCCCGACAGAGAGATAGATACATCGATAGATAAGATAGATAGATAGATAGATAGATAGATAGTAATAGATATATCAATAGATAGATAGATACATCAATAGATAGATAGATAGATAGATAGATAGATAGTTAGATAGATAGACAGCTAGACAGATAGATACATAGATAGATAGATAGATAGATAGATAGATAGATAGATAGATAGATAGATAGATAGATAGATAGATAGACAGCCCGACAGAGAGATAGATACATCGATAGATAAGATAGATGGATAAGATAGATAGATACATAGATAGATAGATAGATAGATAGATAGATAGATAGATAGATAGATAGACAGCTAGACAAATAGATAGATACATCGATAGATATATAGATAGATAGATAGATAGATATAGATATATCAATAGATAGATAGATAGATAGATATAGATATATCAATAGATAGATAGATAGATACATCAATAGATAGATAGATAGATACATCAATAGATAGATAGATAGATAGATAGATAGATAGATAGATAGATAGATAAATAGATAGATAGATAGATAGATAGATAGAAGGATAGATAGATAGATAGATAGATAGATAGATAGATAGATAGATAGATAGATAGATAGATAGATAGATAGATAGTTTGATACTCATTTTTGTGTGTGTGTCTGTGTGTGTGTGAAGGTCTGTCAGGTGCCTTTCAAAGTAAAGATTTGAGAATTAATAATCATTTAGTCTCATGAAATTAATATAGATATATAGATAAGATAGATAAATGAGATAGATAGATATATAAATAGATAGATAGATAGATAGATAGATAGATAGATAGATAGATAGATAGATAGATAGATAGATAGATAGATAGATAGATAGATAGATAGATAGATAGATAGACAGATAGATAGATAGACAGATAGATAGATACATCGATAGCTAGATAGATACACATTTATGTTTGTGTGTGTGTTAAGGTCTGCCAAGTGCCTTTCAAAGTAAAGATTTGAGAATTAATAATCATTTAGTCTAATGAAATTAATATAGATATATAGATAAGATAGATAGATAAGATAGATAGATAGATACATAGCTATATAGATATATAGATACATAGATAGATAGATAGACAGCTAGACAGATAGATAGATACATCGATAGATATATAGATAGATAGATAGATAGATAGATACATAGATAGATAGATAGATAGATAGATAGATACATAGATAGATAGATAGATAGATAGATAGATAGATAGATAGATAGATAGATAGATAGATAGATAGATAGATATAGATAGATAGATAGATAGATAGATAGATATAGATATATCAATAGATAGATAGATAGATAGATATAGATATATCAATAGATAGATAGATAGATACATCAATAGATAGATAGATAGATAGATATAGATATATCAATAGATAGATAGATAGATACATCAATAGATAGATAGATAGATAGATAGATAGATAGATAAATAGATAGATAGATAGATAGATAGATAGATAGATAGATAGATAGATAGATAGATAGATAGATAGATAGATAGATAGATAGATAGTTTGATACTCATTTTTGTGTGTGTGTCTGTGTGTGTGTGAAGGTCTGCAAGGTGCCTTTCAAAGTAAAGATTTGAGAATTATTAATCATTTAGTCTGATAAAAATTAATATGGATAGATAGATAAGATAGATAGATAAGATAGATAGACAGACAGATGGATAGATAGATAGATAGATAGATAGATAGATAGATAGATAGATAGATAGATAGACAGATAGATAGATACATCAATAGATAGATAGATATATAGATATATAGATAGATGGATATATAGACAGATAGATAGATAGATAGATAGATAGATAGATAGATAGATAGATAGATATATAGATAGATAGATAGACAGATAGATAGATACATCAATAGATAGATAGATATATAGATAGATAGATAGATAGATAGATAGATAGATAGACAGATAGATAGATACATCAATAGATAGATAGATATATAGATAGATAGATAGATGGATAGATAGACAGATAGATAGATAGATAGATAGATAGATAGATAGATAGATAGATAGATAGATAGATAGATAGATAGATAGATAGATAGATAGATAGATAGATAGATAGATAGATAGATAGATACATAGATAGATAGATAGATAGATAGATATAGATACATCAATAGATAGATAGATAGATACATCAATACATAGATAGATATATAGATAGATAGATAGATAGATAGATAGATAGATAGATAGATAGATAGATAGACAGCTAGACAGATAGATAGATACATCGATAGATAAGATAGATAGATAGATAGATAGATACATAGATAGATAGATAGATAGATAGATAGATAGATAGATAGATAGATAGATAGATAGATATATAGATAGACAGCCCGACAGAGAGATAGATACATCGATAGATAAGATAGATAGATAGATAGATAGATAGATAGTAATAGATATATCAATAGATAGATAGATACATCAATAGATAGATAGATAGATAGATAGATAGATAGTTAGATAGATAGACAGCTAGACAGATAGATACATAGATAGATAGATAGATAGATAGATAGATAGATAGATAGATAGATAGATAGATAGATAGACAGCCCGACAGAGAGATAGATACATCGATAGATAAGATAGATGGATAAGATAGATAGATACATAGATAGATAGATAGATAGATAGATAGATAGATAGATAGATAGACAGCTAGACAAATAGATAGATACATCGATAGATATATAGATAGATAGATAGATAGATATAGATATATCAATAGATAGATAGATAGATAGATATAGATATATCAATAGATAGATAGATAGATACATCAATAGATAGATAGATAGATACATCAATAGATAGATAGATAGATAGATAGATAGATAGATAGATAGATAAATAGATAGATAGATAGATAGATAGATAGAAGGATAGATAGATAGATAGATAGATAGATAGATAGATAGATAGATAGATAGATAGATAGATAGTTTGATACTCATTTTTGTGTGTGTGTCTGTGTGTGTGTGAAGGTCTGTCAGGTGCCTTTCAAAGTAAAGATTTGAGAATTAATAATCATTTAGTCTCATGAAATTAATATAGATATATAGATAAGATAGATAAATGAGATAGATAGATATATAAATAGATAGATAGATAGATAGATAGATAGATAGATAGATAGATAGATAGATAGATAGATAGATAGATAGACAGATAGATAGATAGACAGATAGATAGATACATCGATAGCTAGATAGATACACATTTATGTTTGTGTGTGTGTTAAGGTCTGCCAAGTGCCTTTCAAAGTAAAGATTTGAGAATTAATAATCATTTAGTCTAATGAAATTAATATAGATATATAGATAAGATAGATAGATAAGATAGATAGATAGATACATAGCTATATAGATATATAGATACATAGATAGATAGATAGACAGCTAGACAGATAGATAGATACATCGATAGATATATAGATAGATAGATAGATAGATAGATAGATAGATAGATAGATAGATAGATAGATACATAGATAGATAGATAGATAGATAGATAGATACATAGATAGATAGATAGATAGATAGATAGATAGATAGATAGATAGATAGATAGATAGATAGATAGATATAGATAGATAGATAGATAGATAGATAGATAGATATAGATATATCAATAGATAGATAGATAGATAGATATAGATATATCAATAGATAGATAGATAGATACATCAATAGATAGATAGATAGATAGATATAGATATATCAATAGATAGATAGATAGATACATCAATAGATAGATAGATAGATAGATAGATAGATAGATAAATAGATAGATAGATAGATAGATAGATAGATAGATAGATAGATAGATAGATAGATAGATAGATAGATAGATAGATAGATAGATAGATAGATAGATAGATAGATAGTTTGATACTCATTTTTGTGTGTGTGTCTGTGTGTGTGTGAAGGTCTGCAAGGTGCCTTTCAAAGTAAAGATTTGAGAATTATTAATCATTTAGTCTGATAAAATTAATATGGATAGATAGATAAGATAGATAGATAAGATAGATAGACAGACAGATGGATAGATAGATAGATAGATAGATAGATAGATAGATAGATAGATAGATAGATAGATAGATAGATAGATAGATAGATAGATAGATAGATAGATACACATTTATGTTTGTGTATGTCTGTGTGTGTGTGTGAAGGTCTGCCAGGTGCCTTTCAAAGTAAAGATTTGAGAATTAATAATCATTTAGTCTCATGAAATTAATATAGATATATAGATAAGATAGATAAATGAGATAGATAGATATATAAATAGATAGATAGATAGATAGATAGATAGATAGATAGATAGATAGATAGATAGATAGATAGATAGATAGATAGATAGATAGATAGATAGATAGATAGATAAATAGATAGATAGATAGATAGATAGATAGATAGATAGATAGATAGATAGATAGATAGATTGATTGATAGATAGATTGATAGATTGATAGATAGATACACATTTATGTTCGTGTGTGTCTGTGTGTGTGTTAATGGTCTGGCCAGGTGCCATTCAAAGTAAAAATTTGAGAATGAATAATCATTTAGTCTTATAAAATTAATATAGAGAGTTCAACAGTTAGATAGATAGATAGATAGATAGATAGATAGATAGATAGATAGATAGATAGATAGATAGATAGATAGATGGATAGATAGATAGATAGAATGATAGATAGACAGATCGATAGATAGATAGATAGATAGATAGATAGATAGATAGATAGATAGATAGATAGATAGATAGATAGATAGATAGATAGATAGCTAGACAGATAGATAGATACATCGATAGATAGATAGATACACATTTATGTTTGTGTGTGTGTTAAGGTCTGCCAAGTGCCTTTCAAAGTAAAGATTTGAGAATTAATAATCATTTAGTCTAATGAAATTAATATAGATATATAGATAAGATATATAGATAAGATAGATAGATAGATAGATACATAGCTAGATAGATAGATAGATACATAGATAGATAGATAGACAGCTAGACAGATAGATAGATACATCGATAGATATATATAGATAGATAGATAGATAGATAGATAGACAGCTAGACAGATAGAAGATACATCGATAGATATATAGATAGATAGATAGATAGATAGATAGATAGATAGATAGATAGATAGATACATCAATAGATAGATAGATAGATAGATAGATAGATAGATAGATAGATAGATATATAGATAGATAGATAGACAGACACAAATTTATTTTTGTGTGTGTGTGAAGGTCTGCAAGGTGCCATTCAAAGTAAAGATTTGAGAATTAATAATCATTTAGTCTTATGAGATTAATATAGATAGATAGATAGATAGATAGATAGATAGATAGATAGATAGATAGACAGATAGACAGATAGACAGATAGAAAGATAGACAGATAGATTGATAGATAGATAGATAGATAGATAGATAGACAGACACAAATTTATTTTTGTGTCTTTATGTGTGTGTGTGAAGGTCTGCAAGGTGCCTTTCAAAGTAAAGATTTGAGAATTAATAATCATTTAGTCTTATTAAATTAAGATAGATAGATAGATAGATAGATAGATAGATAGATAGATAGATAGATAGATAGATAGATAGATAGATAGGTAGGTAGGTAGATAGATAGATAGATAGATATATATATATATATATATATATATATATATATATATATATATATATATATATATATATATATAGATATATAGATACACATTTATGTTTGTGTGTGTCTGTGTGTGTTAATGGTCTGGCCAGGTGCCATTCAAAGTAAAGATTTGAGAACTAATAATCATTTAGTCTTATAAGATTAATATATATAGATAGATAGATAGATAGATAGATAGATAGATAGATAGATAGATAGATAGATACATAGACAGATAGATAGATAGATAGATAGATAGATAGATAGATAGATAGATAGATAGATAGATAGATAGATAGATAGATAGAAAGATAGATAGATAGATAGATAGATAGATAGATAGATAGATAGATAGATAGATAGTTTGATAGACTCACATTTTTGTTTGTGTGTTTCTGTGTGTGTGTGTGAATGTCTGCCAGGTGCCTTTCAAAGTAAAGATTCGAGAATTAATAATCATTTAGTCTAATGAAATTAATATAGACATATAGATGAGATAGATAGATAAGATAGATAGATAGATATATAGATAGATAGATAGATATATAGACAGCTAGACAGATAGATAGATACATCGATAGATAGATAGATAGATAGATAGATAGATAGATAGATAGATAGATAGATAGATAGATACACATTTATGTTTGTGTGTGTCTGTGTGTGTGTTAATGGTCTTGCCAAGTGCCTTTCACACTAAATATTTGAGAATTAATAATCATTTAGTCTTATAAAATTAACCTTTGACCTGAGAACATAATAATTTTCATATGTAAGGGTTTCAGTAGGTGGATGCTTTTCATTTCTAATTTCTAGTCATTTCTTCATATTAATTGAGTCAAAGGTCTTCCAAATCAACCATCACTACAGTACTGTGACAGATAGACAGTTCCTTTCAAAGTAAAGATTTGAGAATTAATAATCATTTAGCCTCATAAAATTAACCTGGGTGCCATCACTAACATAATGACCTTTGACCTGAGAACATCGTTGACATACTCTTACTGTAGTAATGGAGCTCAGTGTGAATTTGCATTGCTTAAAGAAAATGCTGTGATTTTAATTGATCTATCTATCTATCTATCCATCTATCTATCTATCTATCTATCTATCTATCTATCTATCTATCTATCTATCTATCTATCTATCTAACTATCTATCATCTATCACACACTGGCACTCCACTCCACTCCAGAAGCTGGAGAAGAGTGCCTATTAATCTTCTCCATACTTATTCTTCTTCCGCCGTTTTTCAGCGCGTAACTCCTCCCGCAGCTTTGAGAAAACCCTGACAATATATACATCAAAACGTGCGGCTCGATCGGTGGATGGGTGCTATGACTTTTGGTGTTGAAATTCCAATTTTTCCCAAAGTTATTCCCAAAAAACCGGGAGATTTCTCCATTGGAAATGAATGGGAATTTTTTGAAAACCCCCAAAAATTTCACCTTTTTTCACCTTTTTTCAGAGTCACGTAGCTCGCTCATACGTGCACGTTGAAACGTGATTCAAACTTCAAAACTGAGGAAAACTTGTCCTCTCTGGAAAAATACCAAACTGTTTTGACATAAAATGTAAACTTTTCAAACTATGAGCAGTCAAACGAGGAGTGGAAATCACTTTTTCGTCAAAGTTAGAGTGGAAGCGGCAGTTAGTTAGAGTGTGAGAAGCAGTAAAATATAACCTTAATTTTCATTTTTAACTCGAGCTCACGGCCAAACCGTAAAAAGGACACAAATCATTTTTTGTCAAAATGTAGACATAGGTGTTGGGATTCATAAAATGTGACTTTGACAGGCGGGGTCTGCACAAAATTTAAACGAGGGGGCCGAGACCGGCGGCAATACCCGTCTCGCTCCCCATTAAACCTAATGTAATTGTCTTCTTTTTTCAAAATAATCTCACTCTGTGTTCGCACTGAGATTACTCGCTCATTTTAAGGAATATGTGAATAAAATAAACACTGTCAGAATCTGCCGGCTTCTGTGTCTCTCACGGTGTTTTCAGTTTTTGGACAGGAGTTACGGTTTTCTCACAGTTTGCAATTGTTCGGGACCTTGTAAGAAGCCAAATTTTTAGAATTTTGAGACTTTTTTCAAGGCAGATCCTGAAATCGCCGTAGCAACCGCAGGGCCTTAGCTGACCTTAGCAACCTGTTGCTGGGCAGAATCTGACCTACTTTTTTGTGATTGGCTAATTCTACCTGTCTGTCTGCTTTGCCAGTTAACTGAGGCAGCAGCCGAGCTAGTATTGATAATCTCTCTCTATATATATACATATGAATTATATTCTTACTGCTCAAATGCTGGCCTGTGTGTGTGTGTGTGTGTGTGTGTGTGTGTGTACACACTGTGTTGTAGTGCTTAGAGTTAGTGCATGTTGCTACTGCCTTGTGCTCTGTGTGCTACTCTCTGCTTATATCTACTGTTACACTTGATACTGACTAGTAAGATGTACTTAATACTGCCACAGTAAAAGTTACTTAGTGTTATATGATCAGGGTGACTTTTGAACACTGGAAATAAATCATGTACTCGTCCCGGCAGTAGCCCCGTGGCACTCAAAATTTCCCTGGAATTTTCTAGTGTTTACTTTACAATTCTCTTTTGCCATATTTCGGCGCGTAACTTGTCCCGCAGCTTTGAGAGCAATGCCCGAGGCATTCCTCTCCAGCTTCTGGAGTGGAATGCCTCGGGGCTAGAACCCCGTGGCACTAATAATAATAATATTAAGTATGGAGAAGATTAATAGTTGCCTCGGGGCTAGAACCCCGTGGCACTAATAATAATATTAAGTATGGAGAAGATTAATAGTTGCCTCGGGGCTAGAACCCCTCGGGGCTACTGCCGGGACGAGTACAGCAGAGAGTAGGAACATGCATTAACTCTATGCACGACACTACAGCACTTGACGCTTCACACATACCCTGTATTAGCACACAACATAGTGTGTACAAAGACACACACACACACACACACACACACACACACACACACCTGCCTGGCCTGCATTTGAGCAGTAAGAGTGTCAATAACTGATGTTTCCACTCTAACTTTCAAGAAAAATTGACTTCCACTCCTCGTTTGACCGATCATACTTTTAAAAGTTTACATGTTATGTTAAAACAGTTTAGTGTTGTGAAGAGAGCACAAGTTTTCCTTCGTTTTAAAGTTTGAATCACATTTCTATGTGCAGGTATGAGAGAGCTAGGTGACTCTGAAAAAAGTTGAAATTTTGTGTTTAAAAAGAAATTCCCATTCATTTCCAATGGAGGATTATGCCTGTTTTGTTTTGGGAATAACTGGGAAAAATAGGAATTTCAACACCGAAAGTCATAGCACCCCTCCCCCGATCGAGCCGCACGTTTTGATGTGTATATTGTTGGGGTTTTCTCAAAGCTGTGGGAGGAGTTTTGGCCGAAATATGGCAAAAGAGAATTGTAAAGTAAACACTAGAAAATTCCAGGGAAATTTTGAGTGCCACGGGGCTACTGCTGGAACGAGTACACGATTTATTTCCAGTGTTCAAAAGTCACCCTGATCATATAACACTAAGTAAGTTTTACTGTGGCAGTATTAAGTACATCTTACTGGTCAGTATCAAGTGTAACAGTAGATGTAAGCAGAGAGTAGCACACAGAGCACAAGGCAGTAGCAACATGCACTAACTCTAAGCACTACAACACAGTGTGTACTCACACACACACACACACACACACACACACACACACACACACACACACACACACACACAAGCCAGCATTTGAGCAGTAAGAGTGTCAATATAATTCATATGTATATATAGAGAGAGAGTATCAATACTAGCTCGGCTGCTACCTCAGTTAACTGGCAAAACAGACAGACAGGTAGAATTAGCCAATCACAAAAAGGTAGCTCAGTTCAGCCAATCACAAAAAGGTAGATCAGATTCTTCCCAGCGACAGGTTGCTGTTATGTAAAAACAGTTTAGTGTTGTGAAGAGAGCACAAGTTGTCCTTCGTTTTAAAGTTTGAATCACATTTCTATGTGCAAGTATAAGAGAGCTAGGTGATTCTGAAAAAAAGAAGAAATTTTGTGTTCAAAAAGAAATTCCCATTCATTTCCAATGGAGAATTATGCCGATATTGTTTTGGGAATAACTTTGGGAAACTTTGGAATTTCAACACCAAAAGTCATAGCACCCCTCCCCCTATCGAGCCGCACGTTTTGATGTAGATATTGTCGAGGTTTCCTCAAAGCTGCGGGAGGAGTTACGCGCCGAAATTTGGCAAAAGAGAATTGTAAAGTAAACACTAGAAAATTCCAGGGAAATTTTGAGTGCCACGGGGCTACTGCCGGGACGAGTACAGCAAAGAGTAGAACACAGAGCACAAGGCAGTAGGAACATGCACTAACTCTATGCACGACACTACAGCACACACACACACACACACACACACACACACACACACACACCATACCTGCCTGGCCTGCATTTGAGCAGTAAGAGTGTCAATAACTGACACTTCCACTCTTAACTTTGAAGAAAAAGTGATTTCCACTCCTCGTTTGACTGCTCATAGTTTGAAAAGTTTACATGCTATGTAAAAACAGTTTAGTGTTGTGAAGAGAGCACAAGTCTTCCTTCGTTTTAAAGTTTGAATCGCATTTCTATGTGCAAGTATGAGAGAGCTAGGTGATTCTGAAAAAAGATGAAATTTTGTGTTCAAAAAGAAATTCCCATTCATTTCCAATGGAGAATCATGCCTGTTTTGTTTTGGGAATAACTTTGGGAAAAATTGGAATTTCAACACCAAAAGTCATAGCACCCCTCCCCCGATCGAGCCGCACGTTTTGATGTATATATTGTTGGGGTTTTCTCAAAGCTGCGGGACGAGTTACACGCCGAAATATGGCAAAAGAGAATTGTAAAGTAAACACTAGAAAATTCCAGGGAAATTTTGAGTGCCACGGGGCTACTGCCGGGACGAGTACAGCAGAGAGTAGCACACAGAGCACAAGGCAGTAGGAACATGCACTAACTCTATGCACGACACTACAGCAAACACACACGCACGCACACACACACACACACACACACACACACACACACACACACACACACACCATACCTGCCTGGCCTGCATTTGAGCAGTAAGACTGTCAATAACTGATGCTTCCACTCTAACTTTGAAGAAAAAGTGATTTCCACTCCTCGTTTGACTGCTAATACTTTGAAAAGTTTACATGTTATGAAAACGCAACTTAGTGTTTTGAAGAGAGCACAAGTTTTCCTCCGTTTTAAAGTTTGAATCACATTTCTATGTACAAGTATGACAGAGCTAGGTGATTCTGAAAAAAGATGAAATTTTGTGTTCAAAAAGAAATTCCCATTCATTTCCAATGGAGAATCATGCCTATTTTGTTTTGGGAATAACTTTGGGAAAAATAGGAATTTCAACACCAAAAGTCATAGCACCCCTCCCCCGATCGAGCCGCACGTTTTGATGTATTGTATTTTGAGTGCCACGGGGCTACTGCCGGGACGAGTACACGATTTATTTCCAGTCTTCAAAAGTCACCCTGATCATATAACACTAAGTAACTTTTACTGTGGCAGTATTAAGTACATCTTACTAGTCAGTATCAAGTGTAACAGTAGATGTAAGCAGAGAGTAGCACACAGAGCACAAGGCAGTAGCAACATGCACTAACTCTAAGCACTACAACACAGTGTGTACACACACACACACACACACACACACACACACACACACACACCAGCCTGCATTTGAGCAGTAAGACTGTCAGTATAATTCATATGTATATATATAGAGAGAGTATCAATACTAGCTCGGCCACTACCTCAGTTAACTGGCAAAACAGACAGACAGGTAGAATTAGCCAATCACAAAAAGGTAGATCAGTTTAGCCAATCACAAAAAAGTAGGTCAGATTCTGCCCAGCAACAGGTTGCCAAGGTCAGCTAAGGCCCTGCGGTTGCTACGGCGATTTAAGGATCTGCCTTGAAAAATGTCTCAAAATTCTAAAGGATTTGGCTTCTGACAAGGTTCCGAACAATTGCAAACTGTGAGAAAACCGTAACTCCTGTCCAAAAACCGAAAACACCTTGAGAGACACAGAAGCCGGCAGATTCTCACAGTGTTTATTTTATTCAGATATTCCTTAAAATGAGCGAGTAAGCTCAGTGCGAACACAGAGTGAGATTCTTTTGAAATAAGAAGACGATTACATTAGGTTTAATGGGGAGCGAGACAGGTATTGCCGCCGGTCTCGGCCCCCCCGTTTAGATTTTGTGCAGATCCCGCCTGTCAAAGTCACATTTTATGAATCCCAACACCTATGTCTACATTTTGACAAAAAATTATTTGTCTCCTTTTTACGGTTTGGCCGTGAGCTCGAGTTAAAAATAAAAATTAAGGTTATGGTTTACTGCTTCTCACACTCTAGCTAACTGCCGCTTCCACTCTAACTTTGACGAAAAAGTGATTTCCACTCCTCGTTTGACTGCTCATAGTTTGAAAAGTTTACATGTTATGTCAAAACAGTTTGGTATTTTTCCAGAGAGGACAAGTTTTCCTCCGTTTTGAAGCTTTAATCACGTTTCTACGTGCACGTATGAGCGAGCTACGTGACTCTGAAAAAAGGTGAAATTTTGTGTTTTTAAAAAAAAATTCCCATTCATTTTCAATGGAGAATTATTCCCGGTTTTTTGGGAATAACTTTGGGAAACTTTGGAATTTCAACACCAAAAGTCATAGCACCCATCCCCCGATCGAGCCGCACGTTTTGATGTATATATTGTCGGGGTTTTCTCAAAGCTGTGGGAGGAGTTACGCGCCAAAAAACGGCGGAAGAAGAAAAATAATAATAATAAGTATGGAGAAGATTAATAGTTGCCTCGGGCTTCGCCCGAGGCATTCCTCTCCAGCTTCTGGAGTGGAATGCCTCGGGGCTTGAACCCCGTGGCACTAACTAGAAAATTCCAGGGAAATTTTGAGTGCCACGGGGCTACTGCCGGGACGAGTACACGATTTATTTCCAGTGTTCAAAAGTCACCCTGATCATATAACACTAAGTAACTTTTACTGTGGCATTATTAAGTACATCTTACTGGTCAGTATCAAGTGTAACAGTAGAGGTAAGCAGAGAGTAGCAACATGCACTAACTCTAAGCACTACACTACATCACTTTACACTTCACATATACTCTGTGATAGCACAACAATGTGTGTATTAACACAACACAAACACACACACACACACACACCTGCCAGGCCTGCATTTGAGCAGTAAGAGTGTCAATAACTGCCGCTTCCACTCTAACTTTGAAGAAAAAGTGATTTCCACTCCTCGTTTGACTGCTCATAGTTTGAAAAGTTTACATTTTATGGAAAAACAGTTTAGTGTTGTGAAGAGAGCACAAGTTTTCCTTCGTTTTAAAGTTTGAATCACATTTCTATGTGCAAGTATGAGAGAGCTAGGTGATTCTGAAAAAAGATGAAATTTTGTGTTCAAAAAGAAATTCCCATTCATTTTCAATGGAGAATCATGACGATTTTGTTTTGGGAATAACTTTGGGAAAAATTGGAATTTCAACACCAAAAGTCATAGCACCCCTCCCCCGATGGAGCCGCACGTTTTGATGTATATATTGTCGGGGTTTTCTCAAAACTGTGGGAGGAGTTACGCGCCGCAATTTGGCAAAAGAGAATTGTAAAGTAAACACTAGAAAATTCCAGGGAAATTTTGAGTGCCACGGGGCTACTGCCGGGACGAGTACACGATTTATTTCCAGTGTTCAAAAGTCACCCTGATCATATAACACTAAGTAACTTTTACTGTGGCAGTATTAAGTACATCTTACTAGTCAGTATCAAGTGTAACAGTAGATGTAAGCAGAGAGTAGCAACATGCACTAACTCTAAGCACTACACTACATCACTTTACACTTCACATATACTCTGTGATAGCACAATACAGTGTGTATTAACACAACACAAACACACACACACACACACACACACACACACACACACACCTGCCTGGCCTGCATTTGAGCAGTAAGAGTGTCAATAACTGACACTTCCACTCTAATTTTGAAGAAAAAGTGATTTCCACTCCTCGTTTGAATGCTCATAGTTTGAAAAGTTTACATTTTATGGAAAAACAGTTTAGTGTTGTGAAGAGAGAACAAGTTGTCCTTCGTTTTAAAGTTTGAATCACATTTCCATGTGCAAGTATAAGAGAGCTAGGTGACTCTGAAAAAAGATGAAATTTTGTGTTCAAAAAGAAATTCCCATTCATTTCCAATGGAGAATTATGCCTGTTTTGTTTTGGGAATAACTTTGGGAAAAATTGGAATTTCAACACCAAAAGTCATAGCACCCCTCCCCCGATGGAGCCGCACGTTTTGATGTATATATTGTCCGGGTTTTCTCAAAACTGTGGGAGGAGTTACGCGCCGCAATTTGGCAAAAGAGAATTGTAAAGTAAACACTAGAAAATTCCAGGGAAATTTTGAGTGCCACGGTTGCTAGGCTACAGTTGATAAGCATCCTTCAAATTCAAGTTCCAAAACAGCGATGCTGCGCGCGCACGCACGCACGCACGCACACACACACACACGCACACATACACACACACATCAGCTGACACATCAGCGTGATTTTATTACAGCGGAGGGACAGAGGAGACCCGGCACAGGGACAGAGGAGACCCGGGAAGGACAGAGGAGAGCCGGCTAAGGGACAGAGGATACCCAGCGTAGGAGCGGGGAGTGAAGGCAGCAGACGCTGCTCTGCCTGCTCTGCCGGACAGGTGAGTAACATCAGCGCTGCTTCACATAAAGTGTTATAACGTTACCTGCTGACATTCAGCTCACTGTCTAGTTAGTCAGTACTATGTGTTATATGTTTGTTTACTGACATGAAGACATAGAAACACAGGTTTGCTATCACAATATGATTATTTACAGTTGTTAACTACTGCTAGTTTTATTACATAAACAGATTAATACACAGATAAACACATTGACTTTATTCATCCCAGATTTGATTTAGAGCAGCATGTTATCAGTATCTATAATATGATGTTTGTTTCATTCAGATCAAGGTCTGCTCATTTCCTAAACTAAAATAAAATCTGCACATTTTTTCTATTATTATTATTATTATTATGTATAATATAATAATAATAATTATATTATTATTATGATTATTATTATTATGTATAATATAATAATAATAATTATATTATTATTATTATTATTTATTGTTGTGATTAATTATTATTATTATTAATAATAATAATAATACTTATTATTTTATCATTATTATTATTATTATTATTTATAATAATAATAATTATTATTATTATTATTATTATTAGTAATAATAATAATAATAATTAATAATATAATAATAATAATAATAATAATACTTATTATTTTATTATTATTATTATTATTATTATTATTATTATTACACATTACTGTAGCATCACATCAGTCTTCTCAGTTATCCAGTAACAATGACATGAGACTAATAATGGCTCTGTATTTATTCTCTTTAAAGGCATCCCAGACCCTGCTCCTCAGACCTGGACCCTGCTCCTCAGACCTGGACCCTAACCCTCACAGCAGTTCCCCTGCCCCAGCTCTCAGTTCTATTCCCCTCAATAAATGTATTTCCCTTCAGTCATGCCTCCTCTCCTCTGTGTCACACACTTAGAGTAACAAGCTTCAACTAACAACTGAGTATCTAACTATATAAGACTAACTAACTATGTCATTTATAAATATGTTTATTATTTCTACTGATATTGTGATTGTTCTGTTTTATACTGATAATAATACATAGATAGTCATTTTACTCTATTACAAACACCCATGTGTTATTTTCCATATTTATTTTAATACAGTGTGAGTGACAGATCTCCACACAGCAGCTTGGTATCACTACTCTTCTGTCTCTAAGTGCTTCATGTTGGAGGGAATCTGCATCTCTGGCAGAAACACCAGGCTGGCTGACCCTGGACAGGCTGAGGTGATGCTGTAGGTCTCCAGGTGATGAAGACAGGGTGAGGTGATGCTGTAGGTCTCCAGGTGATGAAGACAGGGTGAGGTGATGCTGTAGGTCTTCAGGTGATGAAGACAGGGTGAGGTGATGATGTATGTCTCCAGGTGATGAAGACAGGGTGAGGTGATGCTGTAGGTCTCCAGGTGATGAAGACAGGGTGAGATGATGCTGTAGGTCTCCAGGTGATGAAGACAGGGTGAGGTGATGATGTATGTCTCCAGGTGATGAAGACAGGGTGAGGTGATGCTGTAGGTCTCCAGGTGATGAAGACAGGCTGAGGTGATGCTGTAGGTCTCCAGGTGATGAAGACAGGGTGAGGTGATGCTGTAGGTCTCCAGGTGATGAAGACAGGGTGAGGTGATGCTGTAGGTCTCCAGGTGATGAAGACAGGCTGAGGTGATGCTGTAGGTCTCCAGGTGATGAAGACAGGGTGAGGTGATGCTGTAGGTCTCCAGGTGATGAAGACACAGTGAGGTGGTGCTGTAGGTCTCCAGGTGATGAAGACAGGGTGAGGTGATGCTGTAGGTCTCCAGGTGATGAAGACAGGGTGAGGTGATGCTGTAGGTCTCCAGGTGATGAAGACAGGTTGAACATCATGCTTGGGTCTCTCATCAGTTCAGAGGTAATGCTGTACTGATGTAATCTGGCCTTATTTCACAGGATAGGAGTATTTATGGAGGGAATTTATGAAATAATACAAACAAGCAAAGCAACATACTTACTCAGCTATAAGTGTGTGAGCCTGCAGTGTCTGCTCACCTGTAGCTCTCCTGGTTTCAGGCTCATTGAACTGGTTGACCTCTGACCTCTGCCTCTTCCTCCCCCCCATGAACAGAGCTACTCCATGATAATAATGACACATAAATAAAATCAGACATATTACCTGCAAACTTATATACTTTATTCTCAACTTAACATCCCTGAAAATATTAAGTAATGATTATGATCATATTTAAGCATAAATGGTATTTATTTACACCAATTAATTAAAGTCTACTTCATTTTTTCCAAAGACAGGAACATCACTCTTATGAAATTATTAAGTAAATATTGAAATCATTTAGAGAGTAGATTTCATTACACATTTTATTTTAAATTTCTTGGACGTATGAAATTATATTATGTACATTTTGTTCATCTTCTATTGATAAATGTTGAATCTTTTTAAAAACCACAAATCATATAACTACAATACAAAACAATAAAACTATTTATTTTATCCTCAGTAAACATGAATTAATCCATTCAAATGAATGAGCTCAGTTAACTGACAGGCAGGAAGAATTAGCCAATCACAAAAAGGTAGATCAGTTCAGCCAATCACAAAAAAGTAGATCAGATTCTGCCCAGCAACAGGTTGCCAAGGTCAGCTAAGGCCCTGCGGTTGCTACGGCGATTTCAGGATCTGCCTTGAAAAATGTCTCAAAATTCTAAGAATTTGGCTTCTGACAAGGTCCCGAACAATTGCAAACTGTGAGAAAACCGTAACTCCTGTCCAAAAACCGAAAACACCGTGAGAGACACAGAAGCCGGCAGATTCTGACAGTGTTTATTTTATTCAGATATTCCTTAAAATGAGCGAGTAAGCTCAGTGCGAACACAGAGTGAGATTCTTTTGAAAAAAAAAGACGATTACATTAGGTTTAATGGGGAGCGAGACAGGTATTGCCGCCGGTCTCGGCCCCCCCGTTTAGATTTTGTGCAGATCCCGCCTGTCAAAGTCACATTTTATGAATCCCAACACCTATGTCTACATTTTGACAAAAAATTATTTGTCTCCTTTTTACGGTTTGGCCGTGAGCTCGAGTTAAAAATAAAAATTAAGGTTATGGTTTACTGCTTCTCACACTCTAGCTAACTGCCGCTTCCACTCTAACTTTGACGAAAAAGTGATTTCCACTCCTCGTTTGACTGCTCATAGTTTGAAAAGTTTACATGTTATGTCAAAACAGTTTGGTATTTTTCCAGAGAGGACAAGTTTTCCTCCGTTTTGAAGTTTTAATCACGTTTCTACGTGCACGTATGAGCGAGCTACGTGACTCTGAAAAAAGGTGAAATTTTGTGTTTTTAAAAAAAAATTCCCATTCATTTTCAATGGAGAATTATTCCCGGTTTTTTGGGAATAACTTTGGGAAACTTTGGAATTTCAACACCAAAAGTCATAGCACCCATCCCCCGATCGAGCCGCACGTTTTGATGTATATATTGTCGGGGTTTTCTCAAAGCTGCGGGAGGAGTTACGCGCCGAAAAACGGCGGAAGAAGATGTAAGAATAAGTATGGAGAAGATTAATAGTTGCCACGGGGTTCTAGCTCCGAGGCCTTCCTCTCCAGCTTCTGGAGTGGAAGGCCTCGGAGCTAGAACCCCGTGGCACTAACTAGAAAATTCCAGGGAAATTTTGAGTGCCACGGGGCTACTGCCGGGACGAGTACAGCAGAGAGTAGCACACAGAGCACAAGGCAGTAGCAACATGCACTAACTCTGAGCACTACAACACAGTGTGTACACACACACACACACACACACACACACACACACACACACACACACACACACACACACACACACACCATACCTGCCTGGCCTGCATTTGAGCAGTAAGACTGTCAATAACTGATGCTTCCACTCTAACTTTGAAGAAAGAGTGATTTCCACTCCTCGTTTGACTGCTCATAGTTTGAAAAGTTTACATGTTATGTTAAAACAGTTTAGTGTTTTGGAGAGAGCACAAGTTTTCCTTCGTTTTAAAGTTTGAATCACATTTCTATGTGCAAGTATGAGAGAGCTAGGTGATTTTGAACAAAGATGAAATTTTGTGTTCAAAAAGAAATTCCCATTCATTTCCCATGGAGAATTATGCCTGTTTTGTTTTGGGAATAACTTTGGGAAAAATTGGAATTTCAACACCAAAAGTCATAGCACCCCTCCCCTGATCGAGCCGCATGTTTTGATGTATATATTGTCGGGGTTTTCTCAAAACTGTGGGAGGAGTTACGCGCCGAAATTTGGCAAAAGAGAATTGTAAAGTAAACACTACAAAATTCCAGGGAAATTTTGAGTGCCACGGGGCTACTGCCGGGACGAGTACACAATTTATTTCCAGTGTTCAAAAGTCACCCTGATCATATAACACTAAGTAACTTTTACTGTGGCAGTATTAAGTACATCTTTTTTTTCAAAATTTTTTTTAAAGATTTTGTTGGCATAGACGCCTTTATTTATCAGTAGATAGACAGGAAACATGGGAGGGAGAGGGGGGTGTGACATGCAGCAAAGGACCTCCGATCGGGATTCGAACCGGGGTCGGCTGCGTATATGGTATGCGCTCTAACCACTCGACCACCTGCGCACCCAGTATTAAGTACATCTTACTGGTCAGTATCAAGTGTAACAGTAGATGTAAGCAGAGAGTAGCACACAGAGCACAAGGCAGTAGCAACATACACTAACTCTAAGCACTACAACACAGTGTGCACAAAACACACACACACACACACACACACACACACACACACACACACACACACACACACACACACCTGCCTGGCCTGCATTTGAGCAGTAAGAGTGTCAATAACTGCCGCTTCCACTCTTAACTTTGAAGAAAAAGTGATTTCCACTCCTCGTTTGACTGCTCATACTTTGAAAAGTTTACAGGTTATGTTAAAACAGTTTAATGTTGTGAAGAGAGCACAAGTTTTCCTCTGTTTTAAAGTCTGAATCACATTTCTATGTGCAAGTATGAGAGAGCTAGGTGATTCTGAAAAAAGAAGAAATTTTTTGTTCAAAAAGAAATTCCCATTCATTTCCAATGGAGAATTATGCCGATATTGTTTTGGGAATAACTTTGGGAAAAATTGGAATTTCAACACCAAAAGTCATAGCACCCCTCCCCCGATCGAGCCGCACGTTTTGATGTATATATTGTCGAGGTTTCCTCAAAGCTGCGAGAGGAGTTACGCGCCGAAATTTGGCAAAAGAGAATTGTAAAGTAAACACTAGAAAATTCCAGGGAAATTTTGAGTGCCACGGGGCTACTGCCGGGACGAGTACATGATTTATTTCCAGTGTTCAAAAGTCACCCTGATCATATAACACTAAGTAACTTTTACTGTGGCAGTATTAAGTACATCTTACTGGTCAGTGTCAAGTGTAACAGTAGATGTAAGCAGAGAGTAGAACACAGAGCACAAGGCAGTAGCAACATGCACTAACTCTAAGCACTACACTACAGCACTTTACACTTCACACATAATGTTAGCACACTACACAGTGTGTACAAACACTTACACACAAAGACACACACACACACACACACACACACACACACACACACACACACACACACCATACCTGCCTGGCCTGCATTTGAGCAGTAAGAGTGTCAATAACTGACACTTCCACTCTAACTTTGAAGAAAAAGTGATTTCCACTCCTCGTTTGACTGCTCATAGATTGAAAAGTTTACATGTTATGTTAAAACAGTTTAGTGTTTTGAAGAGAGCACAAGTTTTCCTTTGTTTTAAAGTTTGAATCACATTTCTATTTGTAAGTATGAGAGAGCTAGGTGATTCTGAAAACAGATGAAATTTTGTGTTCAAAAAGAAATTCCCATTCATTTCCAATGGAGAATCATGCCTGTTTTGTTTTGGGAATAACATTGGGAAAAATAGGAATTTCAACACCAAAAGTCATAG
>NC_070581.1:2855263-2857763 GCF_027409825.1 Scomber japonicus
AGATAGATAGATAGATAGATAGATAGATAGATAGATAGATAGATATAGATAGATAGATAGATAGATAGATAGATATATAGATAGATAGATAGATAGATAGATAGATAGACAGATAGATAGATACATCAATAGATAGATAGATATATAGATAGATAGATAGATAGATAGATAGATAGATAGATAGATAGATATATATAGATAGATAGATAGATAGATAGATAGATAGATAGATAGATAGACAGATAGATAGATACATCGATAGATAGATAGATAGATAGATAGATAGATAGATAGATAGATAGATAGATAGATAGATAGATAGATAGATAGATACATCGATAGATAGATAGATAGATAGATAGATAGATAGATAGATAGATAGATACATCGATAGATAGATAGATAGATAGATAGATAGATAGATAGATAGATAGATAGATAGATAGATACATCAATAGAATGATAGATAGATAGATAGATAGATAGATAGATAGATAGATAGATAGATAGATAGACAGATAGATAGATACATCAATAGATAGATAGATAGATAGATAGATAGATGGATAGATACATCGATGGATAGATCGATAGATCGATAGATAGATAGATAGATAGATACAAAGATAGATAGATAGATAGATAGATAGATAGATAGATAGATAGATAGATAGATAGATAGATAGACAGATAGATAGATACATCAATAGATAGATAGATAGATAGATAGATAGATAGATAGATAGATAGATAGATAGATAGATAGATAGATAGATATATATATAGATAGATAGATAGATAGATAGATAGATAGATAGATAGATAGACAGATAGATAGATACATCAATAGATAGAATAGATAGATAGATAGATAGATAGATAGATAGATAGATAGATAGATAGATAGATAGATAGATAGATAGATAGATATAGATAGATAGATAGATAGATAGATACAAAGATAGATAGATAGATAGATAGATAGATAGATAGATAGATAGATAGATAGATAGACAGATAGATAGATACATCAATAGATAGATAGATAGATAGATAGATAGATAGATAGATAGATAGATAGATAGATAGATAGATAGATAGATAGATAGATAGATAGATATAGATAGATAGATAGATAGATAGATAGATATATAGATAGATAGATAGATAGATAGATAGATAGACAGATAGATAGATACATCAATAGATAGATAGATATATAGATAGATAGATAGATAGATAGATAGATAGATAGATAGATAGATATATATAGATAGATAGATAGATAGATAGATAGATAGATAGATAGATAGATAGACAGATAGATAGATACATCGATAGATAGATAGATAGATAGATAGATAGATAGATAGATAGATAGATAGATAGATAGATAGATAGATAGATACATCGATAGATAGATAGATAGATAGATAGATAGATAGATAGATAGATAGATACATCGATAGATAGATAGATAGATAGATAGATAGATAGATAGATAGATAGATAGATAGATAGATACATCAATAGAATGATAGATAGATAGATAGATAGATAGATAGATAGATAGATAGATAGATAGATAGACAGATAGATAGATACATCAATAGATAGATAGATAGATAGATAGATAGATGGATAGATACATCGATGGATAGATCGATAGATCGATAGATAGATAGATAGATAGATACAAAGATAGATAGATAGATAGATAGATAGATAGATAGATAGATAGATAGATAGATAGATAGATAGACAGATAGATAGATACATCAATAGATAGATAGATAGATAGATAGATAGATAGATAGATAGATAGATAGATAGATAGATAGATAGATAGATAGATAGATAGATATATATATAGATAGATAGATAGATAGATAGATAGATAGATAGATAGATAGACAGATAGATAGATACATCAATAGATAGAATAGATAGATAGATAGATAGATAGATAGATAGATAGATAGATAGATAGATAGATAGATAGATAGATAGATAGATATAGATAGATAGATAGATAGATAGATAGATAGATAGATAGATAGATAGACAGATAGATAGATACATCGATAGATCGATAGATAGATAGATAGATAGATAGATAGATAGATAGATAGATAGATAGATAGATATATATATAGATAGATAGATAGATAGATAGATAGATAGATAGATACATCGATAGATAGATAGATATATAGATAGATAGATAGATAGATAGATAGATAGATAGATAGATAGATAGATAGATAGATAGACAGATAGATAGATACATCAATAGAATGATAGATAGATAGATAGATAGATAGATAGATAGATAGATAGATAGATAGATAGACAGATAGATAGATACATCAATAGATAGATAGATAGATAGATAGATAGATAGATAGATAGATAGATAGATAGACAGATAGATAGATAGATAGATAGACAGATAGATAGATAGATAGATAGATAGATAGATAGATACATAGATAGATAG
>NC_070581.1:2870263-2875263 GCF_027409825.1 Scomber japonicus
CTCAAAGCTGCGGGAGGAGTTACGCGCCGAAATATGGCAAAAGAGAATTGTAAAGTAAACACTAGAAAATTCCAGGGAAATTTTGAGTGCCACGGGGCTACTGCCGGGACGAGTACACGATTTATTTCCAGTGTTCAAAAGTCACCCTGATCATATAACACTAAGTAACTTTTACTGTGGCAGTATTAAGTACATCTTACTGGTCAGTAGCAAGTGTAACAGTAGATGTAAGCAGAGAGTAGCACACAGAGCACAAGGCAGTAGCAACATGCACTAACTCTATGCACGCGCTACAGCATTTGACGCTTCACACATACCCTGTATTAGCACATAATATAGTGTGTACAAACACTCACACACAAAGACACACAAAGACACACACACACACACACACACACACACACACACACACACACACACCATACCTGCCTGGCCTGCATTTGAGCAGTAAGACTGTCAATAACTGACGCTTCCACTCTAACTTTGAAGAAAAAGTGATTTCCACTCCTCGTTTGACTGCTCATAGTTTGAAAAGTTTACATGTTATGTCAAAACAGTTTAGTGTTTTGGAGAGAGCACAAGTTTTCCTTCGTTTTAAAGTTTGAATCACATTTCTATGTGCAAGTATAAGAGAGCTAGGTGACTCTGAAAAAAGAAGAAATTTTGTGTTCAAAAAGAAATTCCCATTCATTTCCAATGGAGAATTATGCCTGTTTTGTTTTGGGAATAACTTTGGGAAAAATTGGAATTTCAACACCAAAAGTCATAGCACCCCTCCCCCGATCGAGCCGCAAGTTTTGATGTATATATTGTTGGGGTTTTCTCAAAGCTGCGGGACGAGTTACGCGCCGAAATATGGCAAAAGAGAATTGTAAAGTAAACACTAGAAAATTCCAGGGAAATTTTGAGTGCCACGGGGCTACTGCCGGGATGAGTAGTGGAGAATTATGGAGAACAATGGAGAATTATGCCTGTTTTGTTTCCGGAATAACTTTGGGAAAAATTGGAATTTCAACACCAAAAGTCATAGCACCCCTCCCCTGATCGAGCCGCACGTTTTGATGTACATATTGTCGGGGTTTTCTCAAAGCTGTGGGAGGAGTTACGCGCCGAAATATGGCAAAAGAGAATTGTAAAGTAAACACTAGAAAATTCCAGGGAAATTTTGAGTGCCACGGGGCTACTGCCGGGACAAGTACAGCAGAGAGTAGGAACATGCACTAACTCTATGCACGACACTACAGCACTTGACGCTTCACACATACCCTGTATTAGCACACAACATAGTGTGTACAAACACTCACACACAAAGACACACACACACACACACACACACCTGCCTGGTCTACATTTGAGCAGTTGAGTGTCAATAACTCATGCTTCCACTCTAACTTTGAAGAAAAAGTGATTTCCACTCCTCGTTTAACTGCTCATAGTTTGAAAAGTTTACATGTTATGTTAAAACAGTTTAGTGTTGTGAAGAGAGCACAAGTTTTCCTTCGTTTTAAAGTTTGAATCACATTTCTATGTGCAGGTATGAGAGAGCTACGTGATTCTGAAAAAAGATGAAATTTTGTGTTCAAAAAGAAATTCCCATTCATTTTCAATGGAGAATAATGCCTATTTTGTTTTGGGAATAACTTTGGGAAAAATAGGAATTTCAACACCAAAAGTCATAGCACCTCTTTACCGATCGAGCCGCACGTTTTGATGTATATATTGTTGGGGTTTTCTCAAAGCTGCGGGACGAGTTGCGCGCCGAAATATGGCAAAAGAGAATTGTAAAGTAAACACTAGAAAATTCCAGGGAAATTTTGAGTGCCACGGGGCTACTGCCGGGACGAGTACAGCAGAGAGTAGCACACAGAGCACAAGGCAGTAGCAACATGCACTAACTCTAAGCACTACACTACAGCACTTGACGCTTCACACATACCCTGTATTAGCACACAACATAGTGTGTACAAACACTCACACACACACACACACATACACACCTGCCTGGCCTGCATTTGAGCAGTAAGAGTGTCAATAACTAATGCTTCCACTCTAACTTTGAAGAAAAAGTGATTTCCACTCCTCGTTTGACTGCTCATAGTTTGAAAAGTTTACATGTTATGTTAAAACAGTTTAGTGTTGTGAAGAGAGAACAAGTTGTCCTTCGTTTTAAAGTTTGAATCACATTTCTATGTGCAAGTATAAGAGAGCTAGGTGACTCTGAAAAAAGATGAAATTTTGTGTTCAAAAAGAAATTCCCATTCATTTCCAATGGAGAATTATGCCTGTTTTGTTTTGGGAATAACTTTGTGAAAAATAGGAATTTCAACACCAAAAGTCATAGCACCCCTCCCCCGATCGAGCCGCACGTTTTGATGTATATATTGTTGGGGTTTTCTCAAAGCTGCGGGACAAGTTACGCGCCGAAATATGGCAAAAGAGAATTGTAAAGTAAACACTAGAAAATTCCAGGGAAATTTTGAGTGCCACGGGGCTACTGCCGGGACAAGTACACGATTTATTTCCAGTGTTCAAAAGTCACCCTGATCATATAACACTAAGTAACTTTTACTGTGGCAGTATTAAGTACATCTTACTGGTCAGTATCAAGTGTAACAGTAGATGTAAGCAGAGAGTAGCACAGAGAGCACAAGGCAGTAGCAACATGCACTAACTCTAATCACTACACTACAGCACTTTACACTTCACACATAATGTTAGCACACTACACAGTGTGTACAAACACTTACACACAAAGACACACACACACACACACACACCATACCTGCCTGGCCTGCATTTGAGCAGTAAGAGTGTCAATAACTGACACTTCCACTCTAACTTTGAAGAAAAAGTGATTTCCACTCCTCGTTTGACTGCTCATAGATTGAAAAGTTTACATGTTATGGAAAAACAGTTTAGTGTTGTGAAGAGAGCACAAGTTTTCCTTTGTTTTAAAGTTTGAATCACATTTCAATTTGTAAGTATGAGAGAGCTAGGTGATTCTGAAAACAGATGAAATTTTGTGTTCAAAAAGAAATTCCCATTCATTTCCAATGGAGAATCATGCCTGTTTTGTTTTGGGAATAACATTGGGAAAAATAGGAATTTCAACACCAAAAGCCATAGCACCCCTCCCCCGATCGAGCCGCACGTTTTGATGTATATATTGTTGGGGTTTTCTCAAAGCTGCGGGACGAGATACACGCCGAAATATGGCAAAAGAGAATTGTAAAGTAAACACTAGAAAATTCCAGGGAAATTTTGAGTGCCACGGGGCTACTGCCGGGACGAGTAAAAAATGTATTTCCAGTGTTCAAAAGTCACCCTGATCATATAACACTAAGTAACTTTTACTGTGACAGTATTAAGTACATCTTACTAGTCAGTATCAAGTGTAACAGTAGATGTAAGCAGAGAGTAGCACACAGAGCACAAGGCAGTAGCATCATGCACTAACTCTATGCACGACACTACAGCACTTGACGCTTCACACATACCCTGTATCAGCACACAACATAGTGTGTACAAACACTCACAAACAAAGACACACACACACACACACACACACACACATACCTGCCTGACCTGCATTTGAGCAGTAAGAGTGTCAATAACTGATGCTTCCACTCTAACTTTGAAGAAAAAGTGATTTCCACTTCTCGTTTGACTGCTCATAGTTTGAAAAGTTTACATGTTATGGAAAAACAGTTCAGTGTTGTGAAGAGAGAACAAGTTGTCCTTCGTTTTAAAGTTTGAATCACATTTCTATGTGCAAGTATAAGAGAGCTAGGTGATTCTGAAAAAAGATGAAATTTTGTGTTCAAAAAGAAATTCCCATTCATTTCCAATGGAGAATTATGCCTGTTTTGTTTCGGGAATAACTTTGGGAAAAATAGGAATTTCAACACCAAAAGTCATAGCACCCCTCCCCTGATCGAGCCGCACGTTTTGATGTATATATTGTTGGGGTTTTCTCAAAGCTGCGGGAGGAGTTACGCGCCGAAATATGGCAAAAGAGAATTGTAAAGTAAACACTAGAAAATTCCAGGGAAATTTTGAGTGCCACGGGGCTACTGCCGGGACGAGTACAGCAGAGAGTAGGAACATGGAATAACTCTATGCACGACACTACAGCACTTGACGCTTCACACATACCCTGTATTAGCACACAACATAGTGTGTACAAAGACACACACACACACACACACACACACACACACACACACACACACACCTGCCTGGCCTGCATTTGAGCAGTAAGAGTGTCAATAACTGATGTTTCCACTCTAACTTTCAAGAAAAATTGACTTCCACTCCTCGTTTGACCGATCATACTTTTAAAAGTTTACATGTTATGTTAAAACAGTTTAGTGTTGTGAAGAGAGCACAAGTTGTCCTTCGTTTTAAAGTTTGAATCACATTTCCATGTGCAAGTATAAGAGAGCTAGGTGACTCTGAAAAAAGATGAAATTTTGTGTTCAAAAAGAAATTCCCATTCATTTCCAATGGAGAATCATGCCTATTTTGTTATGGGAATAACTTTGGGAAAAATAGGAATTTCAACACCAAAAGTCATAGCACTCATCCCCCGATCGAGCCGCACGTTTTGATGTATATATTGTCGGGGTTTTCTCAAAGCTGCGGGAGGAGTTACGCGCCGAAATATGGCAAAAGAGAATTGTAAAGTAAACACTAGAAAATTCCAGGGAAATTTTGAGTGCCACGGGGCTACTGCCGGGACGAGTACAGCAGAGAGTAGCACACAGAGCACAAGGCAGTAGGAACATGCACTAACTCTATGCACGACACTACAGCATACACACACACACACACACACACACACACACACACACACACACACACACACACACACACACCATACCTGCCTGGCCTGCATTTGAGCAGTAAGGCTGTCAATAACTGACGCTTCCACTCTAACTTTGAAGAAAAAGTGATTTCCACTCCTCGTTTGACTGCTCATAGTTTGAAACGTTTACATG
>NC_070581.1:2880263-2882763 GCF_027409825.1 Scomber japonicus
GGTTATGAATTACTGCTTCTCACACTCTAACTAACTGCCGCTTCCACTCTAACTTTGACGAAAAAGTGATTTCCACTCCTCGTTTGACTGCTCACAGTTTGAAAAGTTTACATGTTATGTAAAATAATTTGGTATTTTTCCAGAGAGGACAAATTTTCCTTCGTTTTAAAGTTTGAATGACGTTTCTATGTGCACGTATGAGCGAACTAGGTGACTCTTAAAAAAAGTGAATTTTTGTGCTTTTAAAAAAAAAATCCCATTCATTTTCAATGGAGAAATATTCCCGGTTTTTTGGGAATAACTTTGGGAAACTTTGGAATTTCAACACCAAAAGTCATAGCACCCCTCCCCCGATCGAGCCGCACGTTTTGATGTATATATTGTCGGGGTTTTCTCAAAACTGTGGGAGGAGTTACGCGCCGAAATTTGGCAAAAGAGAATTGTAAAGTAAACACTAGAAAATTCCAGGGAAATTTTGAGTGCCACGGGGCTACTGCCGGGATGAGTACAGCAGAGAGTAGCACACAGAGCACAAGGCAGTAGGAACATGCACTAACTCTAAGCACTACACTACAGCACTTGACGCTTCACACATACCCTGTATTAGCACACAACATAGTGTATACAAACACACACACACACACACACACACACAAAGACACACACATACCTGCCTGGCCTGCATTTGAGCAGTAAGAGTGTCAATAACTAATGCTTCCACTCTAACTTTGAAGAAAAAGTGATTTCCACTCCTCGTTTGAATGCTCATAGTTTGAAAAGTTTACATGTTATGGAAAAACAGTTTAGTGTTGTGAAGAGAGAACAAGTTGTCCTTCGTTTTAAAGTTTGAATCACATTTCCATGTGCAAGTATAAGAGAGCTAGGTGACTCTGAAAAAAGATGAAATTTTGTGTTCAAAAAGAAATTCCCATTCATTTCCAATGGAGAATTATGCCGATATTGTTTTGGGAATAACTTTGGGAAACTTTGGAATTTCAACACCAAAAGTCATAGCACCCCTCCCCCTATCGAGCCGCACGTTTTGATGTATATATTGTCGAGGTTTCCTCAAAGCTGCGGGAGGAGTTACGCGCCGAAATATGGCAAAAGAGAATTGTAAAGTAAACACTAGAAAATTCCAGGGAAATTTTGAGTGCCACGGGGCTACTGCCGGGACGAGTACAGCAGAGAGTAGCACACAGAGCACAAGGCAGTAGGAACATGCACTAACTCTAAGCACTACACTACAGCACTTGACGCTTCACACATACCCTGTATTAGCACACAACATAGTGTGTACAATCACTCACACACAAAGACACACACAAAGACACACACATACCTGCCTGGCCTGCATTTGAGCAGTAAGACTGTCAATAACTGACGCTTCCACTCTAACTTTGAAAAAAAAGTGATTTCCACTCCTCGTTTGACTGCTCATAGTTTGAAAAGTTTACATGTTATGTAAAAACAGTTTAGTGCTTTGGAGAGAGCACAAGTTTTCCTCCGTTTTAAAGTTTGAATCACATTTCTATGTGCAAGTATGAGAGAGCTAGGTGATTCTGAAAAAAGATGAAATTTTGTGTTCAAAAAGAAATTCCCATTCATTTCCAATGGAGAATCATGCCTATTTTGTTTTGGGAATAACTTTGGGAAAAATAGGAATTTCAACACCAAAAGTCATAGCACCCATCCCCCGATCGAGCCGCACGTTTTGATGTATATATTGTCGGGGTTTTCTCAAAGCTGCGGGAGGAGTTACGCGCCGAAATATGGCAAAAGAGAATTGTAAAGTAAACACTAGAAAATTCCAGGGAAATTTTGAGTGCCACGGGGCTACTGCCGGGACGAGTACACAATTTATTTCCAGTGTTCAAAAGTCACCCTGATCATATAACAGTAAGTAACTTTTACTGTGGCAGTATTAAGTACATCTTACTGGTCAGTATCAAGTGTAACAGTAGATGTAAGCAGAGAGTAGCACACAGAGCACAAGGCAGTAGCAACATACACTAACTCTAAGCACTACAACACAGTGTGCACAATACACACACACACACACACACACACACACACACACACACCTGCCTGGCCTGCATTTGAGCAGTAAGAGTGTCAATAACTGCTGCTTCCACTCTTAACTTTGAAGAAAAAGTGATTTCCACTCCTCGTTTGACAGCTCATAGTTTGAAAAGTTTACAGGTTATGTTAAAACAGTTTAATGTTGTGAAGAGAGCACAGGTTTTCCTCTGTTTTAAAGTCTGAATCACATTTCTATGTGCAAGTATGAGAGAGCTAGGTGATTCTGAAAAAAGAAGAAATTTTTTGTTCAAAAAGAAATTCCCATTCATTTCCAATGGAGAATTATGCCGATATTGTTTTGGGAATAACTTTGGGAAACTTTGGAATTTCAACACCAAAAGTCATAGCACCCCTCCCCCGATCGAGCCGCACATTTTGATGTATATATTGTCGAGGTTTCCTCAAAGCTGCGAGAGGA
>NC_070581.1:2895263-2897763 GCF_027409825.1 Scomber japonicus
GCACCCCTCCCCCGATCGAGCCGCACGTTTTGATGTATATATTGTCGGGGTTTTCTCAAAGCTGCGGGAGGAGTTACGCGCCGAAATATGGCAAAAGAGAATTGTAAAGTAAACACTAGAAAATTCCAGGGAAATTTTGAGTGCCACGGGGCTACTGCCGGGACGAGTACATGATTTATTTCCAGTGTTCAAAAGTCACCCTGATCATATAACACTAAGTAACTTTTACTATGGCAGTATTAAGTACATCTTACTAGTCAGTATCAAGTGTAACAGTAGATGTAAGCAGAGAGTAGCAACATGCACTAACTCTAAGCACTACACTACATCACTTTACACTTCACATATACTCTGTGATAGCACAATACAGTGTGTATTAACACAACACAAACACACACACACACACACACACACACACACACACACACACACACACACCTGCCTGGCCTGCATTTGAGCAGTAAGAGTGTCAATAACTGACACTTCCACTCTAACTTTGAAGAAAAAGTGATTTCCACTCCTTGTTTGACTGTTCATAGTTTAAAAAGTTTATATGTTATGTTAAAACAGTTTAGTGTTGTGAAGAGAGCACAAGTTTTCCTTCGTTTTAAAGTTTGAATCACATTTCTATGTGCAGGTATGAGAGAGCTAGGTGACTCTGAAAAAAGTTGAAATTTTGTGTTTAAAAAGAAATTCCCATTCATTTCCAATGGAGAATTATGCCTGTTTTGTTTTGGGAATAACTTTGGGAAAAATTGGAATTTCAACACCAAAAGTCATAGCACCCATCCCCCGATCGAGCCGCACGTTTTGATGTATATATTGTCGGGGTTTTCTCAAAGCTGCGGGAGGAGTTACGCGCCGAAATATGGCAAAAGAGAATTGTAAAGTAAACACTAGAAAATTCCATGGAAATTTTGAGTGCCACGGGGCTACTGCCGGGACGAGTACAGCAGAGAGTAGCACACAGAGCACAAGGCAGTAGGAACATGCACTAACTCTAAGCAATACACTACAGCACTTGACGCTTCACACATACCCTGTATTAGCACACAACATAGTGTGTACAAACACTCATACACAAAGACACACACAAAGACACACACATACCTGCCTGGCCTGCATTTGAGCAGTAAGACTGTCAATAACTGACGCTTCCACTCTAACTTTGAAAAAAAAGTGATTTCCACTCCTCGTTTGACTGCTCATAGTTTGAAAAGTTTACATGTTATGTAACAACAGTTTAGTGTTGTGAAGAGAGCACAAGTTTTCCTTCGTTTTAAAGTTTGAATCACATTTCTATGTGCAAGTATAAGAGAGCTAGGTGATTCTGAAAAAAGATGAAATTTTGTGTTCACAAAGAAATTCCCATTCATTTCCAATGGAGAATTATGCCTGTTTTGTTTTGGGAATAACTTTGGGAAACTTTGGAATTTCAACACCAAAAGTCATAGCACCCCTCCCCCTATCGAGCCGCACGTTTTGATGTATATATTGTCGGGGTTTTCTCAAAGCTGCGGGAGGAGTTACGCGCCGAAATATGGCAAAAGAGAATTGTAAAGTAAACACTAGAAAATTCCAGGGAAATTTTGAGTGCCACGGGGCTACTGCCGGAACGAGTACATGATTTATTTCCAGTGTTCAAAAGTCACCCTGATCATATAACACTAAGTAACTTTTACTGTGGCAGTATTAACTACATCTTACTGGTCAGTATCAAGTGTAACACTAGATGTAAGCAGAGAGTAGCACACAGAGCACAAGGCAGTAGCAACATGCACTAACTCTAAGCACTACAACACAGTGTGTACACACACACACACACACACACACACCTGCATTTGAGCAGTAAGACTGTCAATATAATTCATATGTATATATAGACAGAGCGTATCAATACTAGCTCGGCCGCTACCTCAGTTAACTGGCAAAACAGACAGACAGGTAGAATTAGCCAATCACAAAAAGGTAGGTCAGTTCAGCCAATCACAAAAAGGTAGATCAGATTATGCCCAGCGACAGGTTGCCAAGGTCAGCTAAGGCCCTGCGGTTGCTACGGCGATTTCAGGATCTGCCTTGAAAAATGTCTCAAAATTCTAAAGGATTTGGCTTCTGACAAGGTTCCGAACAATTGCAAACTGTGAGAAAACCGTAACTCCTGTCCAAAAACCGAAAACACCGTGAGAGACACAGAAGCCGGCAGATTCTGACAGTGTTTATTTTATTCACATATTCCTTAAAATGAGCGAGTAAGCTCAGTGTGAACACAGAGTGAGATTCTTTTGAAAAAAGAAGACGATTACATTAGGTTTAATGGGGAGCGAGACAGGGATTGCCGCCAGTCTCGGCCCCCCCCCGTTTAAATGTTGTGCAGATCCCGCCTGTCAAAGTCACATTTTATGAATCCCAACACCTATGTCTACATTTTGACCAAAAATTATTTGTATCCTTTTTACAGTTTGGCCGTGAGCTCGAGTTAAAAATAAAAATTAAGGTTATG
>NC_070581.1:2912763-2915263 GCF_027409825.1 Scomber japonicus
CGTTTCTACGTGCACGTATGAGCGAGCTACGTGACTCTGAAAAAAGGTGAAAAAAGGTGAAATTTTTTGGGTTTTTCAAAAAATTCCCATTCATTTTCAATGGAGAAATCTCCCGGTTTTGATGTATATATTGTCGGGGTTTTCTCAAAGCTGCGGGAGGAGTTACGCGCCGAAAAACGGCGGAAGAAGATGTAAGAATAAGTATGGAGAAGATTAATAGTTGCCTCGGGCTTCGCCCGAGGCATTCCTCTCCAGCTTCTGGAGTGGAATGCCTCGGGGCTTGAACCCCGTGGCACTAACTAGAAAATTCCAGGGAAATTTTGAGTGCCACAGGGCTGCTGCCGGGACGAGTACACGATTTATTTCCAGTCTTCAAAAGTCACCCTGATCATATAACACTAAGTAACTTTTACTGTGGCAGTATTAAGTACATCTTACTAGTCAGTATCAAGTGTAACAGTAGATGTAAGCAGAGAGTAGCACACAGAGCACAAGGCAGTAGCAACATGCACTAACTCTAAGCACTACAACACAGTGTGTACACACACACACACACACACACACACACACACACACACCAGCCTGCATTTGAGCAGTAAGACTGTCAGTATAATTCATATGTATATATAGAGAGAGAGTATCAATACTAGCTCGGCTGCTACCCCAGTTAACTGGCAAAACAGACAGACAGGTAGAATTAGCCAATCACAAAAAGGTAGATCAGTTTAGCCAATCACAAAAAAGTAGGTCAGATTCTGCCCAGCAACAGGTTGCCAAGGTCAGCTAAGGCCCTGCGGTTGCTACGGCGATTTCAGGATCTGCCTTGAAAAATGTCTCAAAATTCTAAAGGATTTGGCTTCTGACAAGGTCCCGAACAATTGCAAACTGTGAGAAAACCGTAACTCCTGTCCAAAAACCAAAAACACCGTGAGAGACACAGAAGCCGGCAGATTCTGACAGTGTTTATTTTATTCACATATTCCTTAAAATGAGTGAGTAAGCTCAGTGTGAACACAGAGTGAGATTCATTTGAAAAGAGAAGACGATTACATTAGGTTTAATGGGGAGCGAGACAGGGATTGCCGCCGGTCTCGGCCCCCCCGTTTAAATTTTGTGCAGACCCCGCCTGTCAACTTCACATTTTATGAATCCCAACACCTATGTCTATATTTTGACCAAAAATTATTTGTCTCCTTTTTACGGTTTGGCCGTGAGCTCGAGTTAAAAATAAAAATGAAGGTTATGCATTACTGCTTCTCACACTCTAGCTAACTGCCGCTTCCACTCTAACTTTGACGAAAAAGTGATTTCCACTCCTCGTTTGACTGCTCATAGTTTGAAAAGTTTACATGTTATGTAAAATAATTTGGTATTTTTCCAGAGAGGACAGATTTTCCTTCGTTTTAAAGTTTGAATGACGTTTCTATGTGCACGTATGAGCGAACTAGGTGACTCTGAAAAAAAGTGAATTTTTGTGTTTTTAAAAAAAAATTCCCATTCATTTTCAATGGAGAAATCTTCCGGTTTTTTGGGAATAACTTTGGGAAAAATAGGAATTTCAACACCAAAAGTCATAGCACCCCTCCCCCTATCGAGCCGCACGTTTTGATGTATATATTGTCGAGGTTTCCTCAAAGCTGCGGGAGGAGTTACGCGCCGAAATATGGCAAAAGAGAATTGTAAAGTAAACACTAGAAAATTCCAGGGAAATTTTGAGTGCCACGGGGCTACTGCCAGGACGAGTACAGCAGAGAGTAGCACACAGAACACAAGGCAGTAGCAACATGCACTAACTAAGCACTACACTACAGCACTTGACGCTTCACACATACCCTGTATTAGCACACAACATAGTGTATACAAACACACACACACACACACACACACCTGCCTGGCCTGCATTTGAGCAGTAAGAGTGTCAATAACTGATGCTTCCACTCTAACTTTCAAGAAAAATTGACTTCCACTCCTCGTTTGACTGATCATACTTTTAAAAGTTTACATGTTATGTTAAAACAGTTTAGTGTTGTGAAGAGAGCACACGTTTTCCTTCGTTTTAAAGTTTGAATCACATTTCTATGTGCAAGTATGAGAGAGCTAGGTGATTCTGAAAAAAGATGAAATTTTGTGTTCAAAAAGAAATTCCCATTCATTTCCAATGGAGAATTATGCCTGTTTTGTTTTGGGAATAACTTTGGGAAAAATTGGATTGTCAACACCAAAAGTCATAGCACCCCTCCCCTGATCGAGCCGCACGTTTTGATGTATATATTGTTGGGGTTTTCTCAAAGCTACGGGAGGAGTTACGCGCCCAAATATGGCAAAAGAGAATTGTAAAGTAAAAACTAGAAAATTCCAGGGAAATTTTGAGTGCCACGGGGCTACTGCCGGGACGAGTACAGCAGAGAGTAGCACACAGAGCACAAGGCAGTAGCAACATGCACTAACTCTAAGCACTACACTACAGCACTTGACGCTTCACACATACCCTGTATTAGCA
>NC_070581.1:2920263-2935263 GCF_027409825.1 Scomber japonicus
GGTATTTTTCCAGAGAGGACAGATTTTCCTTCGTTTTAAAGTTTGAATGACGTTTCTATGTGCACGTATGAGCGAACTAGGTGACTCTGAAAAAAAGTGAATTTTTGTGTTTTTAAAAAAAAATTCCCATTCATTTTCAATGGAGAAATCTTCCAGTTTTTTGGGAATAACTTTGGGAAAAATAGGAATTTCAACACCAAAAGTCATAGCACCCCTCCCCCTATCGAGCCGCACGTTTTGATGTATATATTGTCGAGGTTTCCTCAAAGCTGCGGGAGGAGTTACGCGCCGAAATATGGCAAAAGAGAATTGTAAAGTAAACACTAGAAAATTCCAGGGAAATTTTGAGTGCCACGGGGCTACTGCCGGGACGAGTACAGCAGAGAGTAGCACACAGAGCACAAGGCAGTAGCAACATGCACTAACTCTAAGCACTACACTACAGCACTTGACGCTTCACACATACCCTGTATTAGCACACAACATAGTGTATACAAACACACACACACACACCATACCTGCCTGGCCTGCATTTGAGCAGTAAGACTGTCAATCACTGATGCTTCCACTCTAACTTTGAAGAAAAAGTGATTTCCACTCCTCGTTTGACTGCTCATAGTTTGAAAAGTTTACATGTTATGTAAAAACAGTTTAGTGTTGTGAAGAGAGCACAAGTTGTCCTTCGTTTTAAAGTTTGAATCACATTTCTATGTGCAAGTATAAGAGAGCTAGGTGATTCTGAAAAAAAGAAGAAATTTTGTGTTCAAAAAGAAATTCCCATTCATTTCCAATGGAGAATTATGCCGATATTGTTTTGGGAATAACTTTGGGAAACTTTGGAATTTCAACACCAAAAGTCATAGCACCCCTCCCCCTATCGAGCCGCACGTTTTGATGTAGATATTGTCGAGGTTTCCTCAAAGCTGCGGGAGGAGTTACGCGCCGAAATTTGGCAAAAGAGAATTGTAAAGTAAACACTAGAAAATTCCAGGGAAATTTTGAGTGCCACGGGGCTACTGCCGGGACGAGTACAGCAGAGAGTAGCACACAGAGCACAAGGCAGTAGGAACATGCACTAACTCTATGCACGACACTACAGCACACACACACGCACGCACACACACACACACACACACACACACACACACACACACACACACACACACACACACACACACACCATACCTGCCTGGCCTGCATTTGAGCAGTAAGACTGTCAATAACTGATGCTTCCACTCTAACTTTGAAGAAAAAGTGATTTCCACTCCTCGTTTGACTGCTCATAGTTTGAAAAGTTTACATGTTATGTTAAAACAGTTTAGTGTTGTGAAGAGAGCACAAGTTTTCCTTCGTTCTAAAGTTTGAATCACATTTCTATGTGCAAGTATAGGAGAGCTAGGTGATTCTGAAAAAAGATGAAATTTTGTGTTCAAAAAGAAATTCCCATTCATTTCCAATGGAGAATGATGCCTGTTTTGTTTTGGGAATAACTTTGGGAAAAATTGGAATTTCAACACCAAAAGTCATAGCACCCCTCCCCTGATCAAGCCGCACGTTTTGATGTATATATTGTCGGGGTTTTCTCAAAGCTGCGGGAGGAGTTACGCGCCGAAATATGGCAAAAGAGAATTGTAAAGTAAACACTAGAAAATTCCAGGGAAATTTTGAGTGCCACGGGGCTACTGCCGGGACGAGTACAGCAGAGAGTAGCACACAGAGCACAAGGCAGTAGCAACATGCACTAACTCTATGCACGACACTACAGCACACACACACACACACACACACCTGCCTGGCCTGCATTTGAGCAGTAAGACTGTCAATCACTGCCGCTTCCACTCTAACTTTGAAGAAAAAGTGATTTCCACTCCTCGTTTGACTGCTCATAGTTTGAAAAGTTTACATGTTATGTTAAAACAGTTTAGTGTTGTGAAGAGAGCACAAGTTTTCCTTCGTTTTAAACTTTGAATCACATTTCTATGTGCAAGTATGAGAGAGCTAGGTGACTCTGAAAAAAGATGAAATTTTGTGTTCACAAAGAAATTCCCATTCATTTCCAATGGAGAATTATGCCTATTTTGTTTTGGGAATAACTTTGGGAAAAATAGGAATTTCAACACCAAAAGTCATAGCACCCATCCCCCGATCGAGCCGCACGTTTTGATGTATATATTGTCGGGGTTTTCTCAAAGCTGCGGGAGGAGTTACGCGCCGAAATATGGCAAAAGAGAATTGTAAAGTAAACACTAGAAAATTCCAGGGAAATTTTGAGTGCCACGGGGCTACTGCCGGGACGAGTACACAATTTATTTCCAGTGTTCAAAAGTCACCCTGATCATATAACACTAAGTAACTTTTACTGTGGCAGTATTAAGAACATCTTACTGGTCAGTATCAAGTGTAACAGTAGATGTAAGCAGAGAGTAGCACACAGAGCACAAGGCAGTAGCAACATGCACTAACTAAGCACTACAACACAGTATGTACTCACACACACACACGCAGGCACGCACACACACACACACACCAGCCTGCATTTGAGCAGTAAGACTGTCAGTATAATTCATATGTATATATAGAGAGAGTATCAATACTAGCTCGGCTGCTACCTCAGTTAACTGGTAAAACAGACAGACAGGTAGAATTAGCCAATCACAAAAAGGTAGGTCAGTTCAGCCAATCACAAAAAAGTAGGTCAGTTTCTGCCCAGCAACAGGTTGCCATTGTCAGCTAAGGCCCTGCGGTTGCTACGGCGATTTCAGCATCTGCCTTGAAAAATGTCTCAAAATTCTAAGAATTTGGCTTCTGACAAGGTTCTGAACAATTGTAAACTGTGAGAAAACACCGTGAGAGACACAGAAGCCGGCAGATTCTGACAGTGTTTATTTTATTCAGATATTCCTTAAAATGAGCGAGTAAGCTCAGTGTGAACACAGAGTGAGATTCTTTTGAAAAAAGATGACGATTACATTAGGTTTAATGGGCAGCGAGACAGATATTGCCGCCGGTCTCGGACCCCCCGTTTGAATTGTGTGCAGACCCCGCCTGTCAAAGTCACATTTTATGAATCCCAACACCTATGTCTATATTTTGACAAAAAATTATTTGTCTTCTTTTTACGGTTTGGCCGTGAGCTCGAGTTAAAAATAAAAATGAAGGTTATGCATTACTGCTTCTCACACTCTAGCTAACTGCCGCTTCCACTCTAACTTTGACGAAAAAGTGATTTCCACTCCTCGTTTGACTGCTCATAGTTTAAAAAATTTTACATTTTATGTAAAAACAGTTCGGTATTTTTCCAGAGAGGACAAGTTTTCCTCCGTTTTAAAGTTTTAATCACGTTTCTACGTGCACGTATGAGCGAGCTACGTGACTCTGAAAAAAGGTGAAAAAAGGTGAAATTTTTGGGGTTTTTCAAAAAATTCCCATTCATTTCCAATGGAGAAATCTCCCGGTTTTTTGGGAATAACTTTGGGAAACTTTGGAATTTCAACACCAAAAGTCATAGCACCCATCCCCCGATCGAGCCGCACGTTTTGATGTATATATTGTCGGGGTTTTCTCAAAGCTGCGGGAGGAGTTACGCGCCGAAAAACGGCGGAAGAAGATGTAAGAATAAGTATGGAGAAGATTAATAGTTGCCTCGGGGCTTCGCCCCGAGGCCTTCCTCTCCAGCTTCTGGAGTGGAAGGCCTCGGAGCTAGAACCCCGTGGCACTAACTAGAAAATTCCAGGGAAATTTTGAGTGCCACGGGGCTACTGCCGGGACGAGTACAGCAAAGAGTAGAACACAGAGCACAAGGCAGTAGGAACATGCACTAACTCTATGCACGACACTACAGCACACACACACACACACACACACACACACACACACACACACACACCATACCTGCCTGGCCTGCATTTGAGCAGTAAGAGTGTCAATAACTGACACTTCCACTCTTAACTTTGAAGAAAAAGTGATTTCCACTCCTTGTTTGACTGCTCATAGTTTGAAAAGTTTACATGCTATGTAAAAACAGTTTAGTGTTGTGAAGAGAGCACAAGTCTTCCTTCGTTTTAAAGTTTGAATCGCATTTCTATGTGCAAGTATGAGAGAGCTAGGTGATTCTGAAAAAAGATTAAATTTTGTGTTCAAAAAGAAATTCCCATTCATTTCCAATGGAGAATCATGCCTATTTTGTTTTGGGAATAACTTTGGGAAACTTTGGAATTTCAACACCAAAAGTCATAGCACCCCTCCCCCGATTGAGCCGCACGTTTTGATGTATATATTGTTGGGGTTTTCTCAAAGCTGCGGGACGAGTTACGCGCCGAAATATGGCAAAAGAGAATTGTAAAGTAAACACTAGAAAATTCCAGGGAAATTTTGAGTGCCACGGGGCTACTGCCGGGATGAGTACAGCAGAGAGTAGCACACAGAGCACAAGGCAGTAGGAACATGCACTAACTTTATGCATGACACTACAGCACTTGACGCTTCACATATACCCTATATTAGCACACAATATAGTGTGTACAAACACACACACACACACACAGACACACACACCATACCTGCTTGGCCTGCATTTGAGCAGTAAAAGTATCAATAACTCTGACGCTTCCACTCTTAACTTTGAAGAAAAAGCGATTTCCACACCTCGTTTGAATGCTCATAGTTTGAAAAGTTTACATGTTATGTTAAAACAGTTTAGTGTTGTGAAGAGAGCACAGGTTTTCCTGCGTTTTAAAGTTTGAATCATATTTCTATGTGCAAGTATAAGAGAGCTAGGTGACTCTGAAAAAAGATGAAATTTTGTGTTCAAAAAGAAATTCCCATTCATTTCCAATGGAGAATTATGCCTGTTTTGTTTTGGGAATAACTTTGGGAAAAATTGGAATTTCAACACCAAAAGTCATAGCACCGCTCCCCTGATCGAGCCGCACGTTTTGATGTATATATTGTCGGGGTTTTCTCAAAACTGTGGGAGGAGTTACACGCCGAAATACGGCAAAAGAGAATTGTAAAGTAAACACTAGAAAATTCCAGGGAAATTTTGAGTGCCACGGGACTACTGCCGGGACAAGTACAGCAGAGAGTAACACACAGAGCACAAGGCAGTAGCAACATGCACTAACTCTATGCACGACACTACAGCACTTGACGCTTCACATATACCCTATATTAGCACACAATATAGTGTGTACAAACACACACACACACACACAGACACACACACACACACACAGACACACACACCATACCTGCCTGGCCTGCATTTGAGCAGTAAAAGTATCAATAACTCTGACACTTCCACTCTTAACTTTGAAGAAAAAGCGATTTCCACACCTCGTTTGAATGCTCATAGTTTGAAAAGTTTACATGTTATGTTAAAACAGTTTAGTGTTGTGAAGAGAGCACAGGTTTTCCTGCGTTTTAAAGTTTGAATCATATTTCTATGTGCAAGTATAAGAGAGCTAGGTGACTCTGAAAAAAGATGAAATTTTGTGTTCAAAAAGAAATTCCCATTCATTTCCAATGGAGAATTATGCCTGTTTTGTTTTGGGAATAACTTTGGGAAAAATTGGAATTTCAACACCAAAAGTCATAGCACCCCTCCCCCGATGGAGCCGCACGTTTTGATGTATATATTGTCTGGGTTTTCTCAAAACTGTGGGAGGAGTTACGCGCCGAAATACGGCAAAAGAGAATTGTAAAGTAAACACTAGAAAATTCCAGGGAAATTTTGAGTGCCACGGGGCTACTGCCGGGACGAGTACACAATTTATTTCCAGTGTTCAAAAGTCACCCTGATCATATAACACTAAGTAACTTTTACTGTGGCAGTATTAAGAACATCTTACTGGTCAGTATCAAGTGTAACAGTAGATGTAAGCAGAGAGTAGCACACAGAGCACAAGGCAGTAGCAACAGGCACTAACTCTAAGCACTACACTACAGCACTTTATGCTTCACATATAATGTTAGCACACTACACAGTGTGTATAAACACACACACACACACACACACACACACACACACACACACACACCTGCCTGGCCTGCATTTGAGCAGTAAGACTGTCAATAACTGACGCTTCCACTCTAACTTTGAAGAAAAAGTGATTTCCACTCCTCGTTTGACTGCTCATAGTTTGAAAAGTTTACATGTTATGTTAAAACAGTTTAGTGTTGTGAAGAGAGGACAAGTTTTCCTTCGTTTTAAAGTTTGAATCACATTTCTATGTGCAAGTATAAGAGAGCTAGGTGACTCTGAAAAAAGATGAAATTTTGTGTTCAAAAAGAAATTCCCATTCATTTCCAATGGAGAATTATGCCTGTTTTGTTTTGGGAATAACTTTGGGAAAAATTGGAATTTCAACACCAAAAGTCATAGCACCCCTCCCCCGATCGAGCCGCACGTTTTGATGTATATATTGTTGGGGTTTTCTCAAAGCTGCGGGACGAGTTACGCGCCGAAATATGGCAAAAGAGAATTGTAAAGTAAACACTAGAAAATTCCAGGGAAATTTTGAGTGCCACGGGGCTACTGCCGGGACGAGTACACGATTTATTTCCAGTCTTCAAAAGTCACCCTGATCATATAACACTAAGTAACTCTTACTGTGGCAGTATTAAGTACATCTTACTAGTCAGTATCAAGTGTAACAGTAGATGTAAGCAGAGAGTAGCACACAGAGCACAAGGCAGTAGCAACATGCACTAACTCTAAGCACTACACTACAGCACTTGACGCTTCACACATACCCTGTATTAGCACACAACATAGTGTATACAAACACACACACACACACACACATACCTGCCTGGCCTGCATTTGAGCAGTAAGAGTGTCAATAACTAATGCTTCCACTCTAACTTTGAAGAAAAAGTGATTTCCACTCCTCGTTTGAATGCTCATAGTTTGAAAAGTTTACATGTTATGGAAAAACAGTTTAGTGTTTTGGAGAGAGCACAAGTTTTCCTATGTTTTAAAGTTTGAATCACATTTCTATGTTCAAGTATAAGAGAGCTAGGTGATTCTGAAAAAAGATGAAATTTTGTGTTTAAAAAGAAATTCCCATTCATTTCCAATGGAGGATCATGCCTGTTTTGTTTTGGGAATAACTTTGGGAAAAATTGGAATTTCAACACCAAAAGTCATAGCACCCCTCCCCCGATCGAGCCGCACGTTTTGATGTATATATTGTCAGGGTTTTCTCAAAGCTGTGGGAGGAGTTACGCGCCGAAATATGGCGGAAGAGAATTGTAAAGTAAACACTAGAAAATTCCAGGGAAATTTTGAGTGCCACGGGGCTACTGCCAGGACGAGTACAGCAGAGAGTAGGAACATGCACTAACTCTATGCACGACACTACAGCACTTGACGCTTCACACATACCCTGTATTAGCACACAACATAGTGTGTACAAAGACACACACACACACACACACACACACACACACACACACACACACACACACACACACCTGCCTGGCCTGCATTTGAGCAGTAAGAGTGTCAATAACTGATGCTTTCACTCTAACTTTCAAGAAAAATTGACTTCCACTCCTCGTTTGACTGCTCATACTTTTAAAAGTTTACATGCTATGTAAAAACAATTTAGTGTTGTGAAGAGAGCACAAGTTTTCCTTCGTTTTAAAGTTTGAATCACATTTCTATGTGCAAGTATGAGAGAGCTAGTTGACTTCGAAAAAAGATGAAATTTTGTGTTTAAAAAGAAATTCCCATTCATTTCCAATGGAGGATTATGCCTGTTTTGTTTTGGGAATAACTGGGAAAAATAGGAATTTCAACACCGAAAGTCATAGCACCCCTCCCCCGATCGAGCCGCACGTTTTGATGTGTATATTGTTGGGGTTTTCTCAAAGCTGTGGGAGGAGTTACGCGCCGAAATATGGCAAAAGAGAATTGTAAAGTAAACACTAGAAAATTCCAGGGAAATTTTGAGTGCCACGGGGCTACTGCCGGGACGAGTACACGATTTATTTCCAGTGTTCAAAAGTCACCCTGATCATATAACACTAAGTAAGTTTTACTGTGGCAGTATTAAGTACATCTTACTGGTCAGTATCAAGTGTAACAGTAGATGTAAGCAGAGAGTAGCACACAGAGCACAAGGCAGTAGCAACATGCACTAACTCTAATCACTACAACACAGTGTGTACACACACACACACACACACACACACACACACACACACACACACACACACACACACACAAGCCAGCATTTGAGCAGTAAGAGTGTCAATATAATTCATATGTATATATAGAGAGAGAGTATCAATACTAGCTCGGCTGCTACCCCAGTTAACTGGCAAAACAGACAGACAGGTAGAATTAGCCAATCACAAAAAGGTAGCTCAGTTCAGCCAATCACAAAAAGGTAGATCAGATTCTTCCCAGCGACAGGTTGCCAAGGTCAGCTAAGGCCCTGCGGTTGCTACCGCGATTTCAGGATCTGCCTTGAAAAATGTCTCAAAATTCTAAAGGATTTGGCTTCTGACAAGGTTCCGAACAATTGCAAACTGTGAGAAAACCGTAACTCCTGTCCAAAAACCGAAAACACCGTGAGAGACACAGAAGCCGGCAGATTCTGACAGTGTTTATTTTATTCACATATTCCTTAAAATGAGCGAGTAAGCTCAGTGTGAACACAGAGTGAGATTCATTTGAAAAGAGAAGACGATTACATTAGGTTTAATGGGGAGCGAGACAGGGATTGCCGCCGGTCTCGGCCCCCCCGTTTAAATTTTGTGCAGACCCCGCCTGTCAACTTCACATTTTATGAATCCCAACACAAATATGGCAAAAGAGAATTGTAAAGTAAACACTAGAAAATTCCAGGGACATTTTGAGTGCCACGGGGCTACTGCCGGGACGAGTACACGATTTATTTCCAGTGTTCAAAAGTCACCCTGATCATATAACACTAAGTAAGTTTTACTGTGGCAGTATTAAGTACATCTTACTGGTCAGTATCAAGTGTAACAGTAGCACACAGAGCACAAGGCAGTAGCAACATGCACTAACTCTATGCACGACACTACAGCATTTGACGCTTTACACATACCCTGTATTAGCACATAATATAGTGTGTACAAACACTCACACACAAAGACACACAAAGACACACAAAGACACACACACACACACACACACACACACACACACACACACACCATACCTGCCTGGCCTGCATTTGAGCAGTAAGACTGTCAATAACTGACGCTTCCACTCTAACTTTGAAAAAAAAGTGATTTCCACTCCTCGTTTGACTGCTCATAGTTTGAAAAGGTTACATGTTATGTAAAAACAGTTTAGTGTTTTGGAGAGAGCACAAGTTTTCCTCCGTTTTAAAGTTTGAATCATATTTCTATGTGCAAGTATAAGAGAGCTAGGTGATTCTGAACAAAGATGAAATTTTGTGTTTAAAAAGAAATTCCCATTCATTTCCAATGGAGGATCATGCCTGTTTTGTTTTGGGAATAACTTTGTGAAAAATTGGAATTTCAACACCAAAAGTCATAGCACCCCTCCCCCGATCGAGCCGCACGTTTTGATGTATATATTGTCGGGGTTTTCTCAAAACTGTGGGAGGAGTTACGCGCCGAAATTTGGCAAAAGAGAATTGTAAAGTAAACACTAGAAAATTCCAGGGAAATTTTGAGTGCCACGGGGCTACTGCCGGGACGAGTACAGCAGAGTGTAGCACACAGAGCACAAGGCAGTAGGAACATGCACTAACTCTATGCACGACACTACAGCACACACACACACACACACACACACACACACACACACACACACACACACACACACCTGCCTGGCCTGCATTTGAGCAGTAAGAGTGTCAATAACTAATGCTTCCACTCTAACTTTGAAGAAAAAGTGATTTCCACTCCTCGTTTGAATGCTCATAGTTTGAAAAGTTTACATGTTATGGAAAAACAGTTTAGTGTTGTGAAGAGAGAACAAGTTGTCCTTCGTTTTAAAGTTTGAATCACATTTCCATGTGCAAGTATAAGAGAGCTAGGTGATTCTGAAAAAAGATGAAATTTTGTGTTCAAAAAGAAATTCCCATTCATTTCCAATGGAGAATTATGCCTGTTTTGTTTTGGGAATAACTTTGGGAAAAATTGGAATTTCAACACCAAAAGTCATAGCACCCCTCCCCTGATCAAGCCGCACGTTTTGATGTATATATTGTTGGGGTTTTCTCAAAGCTGCGGGACAAGTTACGCGCCGAAATATGGCAAAAGAGAATTGTAAAGTAAACACTAGAAAATTCCAGGGAAATTTTGAGTGCCACGGGGCTACTGCCGGGACGAGTACAGCAAAGAGTAGAACACAGAGCACAAGGCAGTAGGAACATGCACTAACTCTATGCACGACACTACAGCACACACACACACACACACACACACACACACACACACACACCATACCTGCCTGGCCTGCATTTGAGCAGTAAGAGTGTCAATAACTGACACTTCCACTCTAACTTTGAAGAAAAAGTGATTTCCACTCCTCGTTTGACTGCTCATAGTTTGAAAAGTTTACATGCTATGTAAAAACAGTTTAGTGTTGTGAAGAGAGCACAAGTCTTCCTTCGTTTTAAAGTTTGAATCACATTTCTATGTGCAAGTATGAGAGAGCTAGGTGATTCTGAAAAAAGATGAAATTTTGTGTTCAAAAAGAAATTCCCATTCATTTCCAATGGAGGATTATGCCTATTTTGTTTTGGGAATAACTTTGGGAAACTTTGGAATTTCAACACCAAAAGTCATAGCACCCCTCCCCCGATTGAGCCGCACGTTTTGATGTATATATTGTTGGGGTTTTCTCAAAGCTGCGGGACGAGTTACGCGCCGAAATATGGCAAAAGAGAATTGTAAAGTAAACACTAGAAAATTCCAGGGAAATTTTGAGTGCCACGGGGCTACTGCCGGGACGAGTACAGCAGAGAGTAGCACACAGAGCACAAGGCAGTAGCAACATGCACTAACTCTAAGCACTACACTACAGCACTTGACGCTTCACACATACCCTGTATTAGCACACAACATAGTGTATACAAACACACACACACACACACACACACACATACCTGCCTGGCCTGCATTTGAGCAGTAAGAGTGTCAATAACTAATGCTTCCACTCTAACTTTGAAGAAAAAGTGATTTCCACTCCTCGTTTGAATGCTCATAGTTTGAAAAGTTTACATGTTATGGAAAAACAGTTTAGTGTTGTGAAGAGAGAACAAGTTGTCCTTCGTTGTAAAGTTTGAATCACATTTCTATGTGCAAGTATAAGAGAGCTAGGTGACTCTGAAAAAAGATGAAATTTTGTGTTCAAAAAGAAATTCCCATTCATTTCCAATGGAGAATTATGCCTGTTTTGTTTTGGGAATAACTTTGAGAAAAATTGGAATTTCAACACCAAAAGTCATAGCACCCCTCCCCTGATCGAGCCGCACGTTTTGATGTATATATTGTTGTGGTTTTCTCAAAGCTGCGGGACAAGTTACGCGCCGAAATATGGCAAAAGAGAATTGTAAAGTAAACACTAGAAAATTCCAGGGAAATTTTGAGTGCCACGGGGCTACTGCCGGGACGAGTACACGATTTATTTCCAGTGTTCAAAAGTCACCCTGATCATATAACACTAAGTAACTTTTACTGTGGCAGTATTAAGTACATCTTACTGGTCAGTAGCAAGTGTAACAGTAGATGTAAGTAGAGAGTAGCACACAGAGCACAAGGCAGTAGCAACATGCACTAACTCTATGCACGACACTACAGCATTTGACGCTTCACACATACCCTGTATTAGCACATAATATAGTGTGTACAAACACTCACACACAAAGACACACACACACACACACACACACACACACACACACACACACACCATACCTGCCTGGCCTGCATTTGAGCAGTAAGACTGTCTATAACTGACGCTTCCACTCTAACTTTGAAGAAAAAGTGATTTCCACTCCTCGTTTGACTGCTCATAGTTTGAAAAGTTTACATGTTATGTCAAAACAGTTTAGTGTTTTGGAGAGAGCACAAGTTTTCCTTCGTTTTAAAGTTTGAATCACATTTCTATGTGCAAGTATAAGAGAGCTAGGTGACTCTGAAAAAAGAAGAAATTTTGTGTTCAAAAAGAAATTCCCATTCATTTCCAATGGAGAATTATGCCTGTTTTGTTTTGGGAATAACTTTGGGAAAAATTGGAATTTCAACACCAAAAGTCATAGCACCCCTCCCCCGATCGAGCCGCACGTTTTGATGTATATATTGTAGGGGTTTTCTCAAAGCTGCGGGACGAGTTACGCGCCGAAATATGGCGGAAGAGAATTGTAAAGTAAACACTAGAAAATTCCAGGGAAATTTTGAGTGCCACGGGGCTACTGCCGGGACGAGTACATGATTTATTTCCAGTGTTCAAAAGTCACCCTGATCATATAACACTAAGTAACTTTTACTGTGGCAGTATTATGTACATCTTACTGGTCAGTATCAAGTGTAACAGTAGATGTAAGCAGAGAGTAGCACACAGAGCACAAGGCAGTAGCAACATGCACTGACTCTATGCATGACACTACAGCACACACACACACACACACACACACACACACACACACACCATACCTGCCTGGCCTGCATTTGAGCAGTAAGACTGTCAATAACTGCCGCTTCCACTCTAACTTTGAAGAAAAAGTGATTTCCACTCCTCGTTTGACTGCTCATAGTTTGAAAAGTTTAAATGTTATGTTAAAACAGTTTAGTGTTGTGAAGAGAGCACAAGTTTTCCTTCGTTTTAAAGTTTGAATCACATTTCTATGTGCAAGTATAAGAGAGCTAGGTGACTCTGAAAAAAGATGAAATGTTGTGATTAAAAAGAAATTCCCATTCATTTCCAATGGAGAATTATGCCTATTTTGTTTTGGGAATAACTTTGGGAAAAATAGGAATTTCAACACCAAAAGTCATAGCACCCCTCCCCCGATCGAGCCGCACGTTTTGATGTATATATTGTCGGGGTTTTCTCAAAGCTGTGGGAGGAGTTACGCGCCGAAATTTGGCAAAAGAGAATTGTAAAGTAATCATATAACACTAAGTAACTTTTACTGTGGCAGTATTAAGTACATCTTACTAGTCAGTATCAAGTGTAACAGTAGATGTAAGCAGAGAGTAGCACACAGAGCACAAGGCAGTAGCAACATGCACTAACTCTAAGCACTACAACACAGTGTGTACACACACACACACACACACACACACACACACACACACACACACACACACACACACACACACACACACCAGCCTGCATTTGAGCAGTAAGACTGTCAGTATAATTCATATGTATATATAGAGAGAGAGTATCAATACTAGCTCGGCTGCTACCCCAGTTAACTGGCAAAACAGACAGACAGGTAGAATTAGCCAATCACAAAAAGGTAGATCAGTTCAGCCAATCACAAAAAAGTAGGTCAGTTTCTGCCCAGCGACAGGTTGCCAAGGTCAGCTAAGGCCCTGCGGTTGCTACGGCGATTTCAGGATCTGCCTTGAAAAATGTCTCAAAATTCTGAGGGATTTGGCTTCTGACAAGGTCCCGAACAATTGCAAACTGTGAGAAAACCGTAACTCCTGTCCAAAAACCGAAAACACCGTGAGAGACACAGAAGCCGGCAGATTCTGACAGTTTTTATTTTATTCACATATTCCTTAAAATGAGCGAGTAAGCTCAGTGTGAACACAGAGTGAGATTCTTTTGAAAAAAGAAGATGATTACATTAGGTTTAATGGGGAGTGAGACAGGTATTGCCGCCGGTCTCGGCCCCCCCGTTTAAATTTTGTGCAGACCCCGCCTGTCAACTTCACATTTTATGAATCCCAACACCTATGTCTACATTTTGACCAAAAATGATTTGTCTCCTTTTTACGGTTTGGCCGTGAGCTCGAGTTAAAAATAAAAATGAAGGTTATGAATTACTGCTTCTCACACTCTAACTAACTGCCGCTTCCACTCTAACTTTGACGAAAAAGTGATTTCCACTCCTCGTTTGACTGATCATAGTTTGAAAAGTTTACATGTTATGTTACAATAGTTTGTATTTTTCCAGAGAGGACAAGTTTTCCTCCGTTTTAAAGTTTGAATGACGTTTCTACCTGCACGTATGGGAGAGCTATGTGACTCTGAAAAAAGGTGAAATTTTTGGGGTTTTTCAAAAAATTCCCATTCATTTCCAATGGAGAAATATTCCCGGTTTTTTGGGAATAACGTTGGGAAACTTTGGAATTTCAACACCAAAAGTCATAGCACCCATCCCCCGATCGAGCCGCACGTTTTGATGTATATATTGTCGGGGTTTTCTCAAAGCTGCGGGAGGAGTTACGCGCCGAAAAACGGCGGAAGAAGAATAAGAAGAAAAATATTAAGTATGGAGAAGATTAATAGTTGCCTCGGGGCTTCGCCCCGAGGCCTTCCTCTCCAGCTTCTGGAGTGGAAGGCCTCGGAGCTTGAACCCCGTGGCACTAACTAGAAAATTCCAGGGAAATTTTGAGTGCCACGGGGCTACTGCCGGGACGAGTACAGCAAAGAGTAGAACACAGAGCACAAGGCAGTAGGAACATGCACTAACTCTATGCACGACACTACAGCACACACACACACACACACACACACACACACACACACACCATACCTGCCTGGCCTGCATTTGAGCAGTAAGAGTGTCAATAACTGACACTTCCACTCTAACTTTGAAGAAAAAGTGATTTCCACTCCTCGTTTGACTGCTCATAGTTTGAAAAGTTTACATGCTATGTAAAAACAGTTTAGTGTTGTGAAGAGAGCACAAGTCTTCCTTCGTTTTAAAGTTTGAATCACATTTCTATGTGCAAGTATGAGAGAGCTAGGTGATTCTGAAAAAAGATGAAATTTTGTGTTCAAAAAGAAATTCCCATTCATTTCCA
>NC_070581.1:2940263-2957763 GCF_027409825.1 Scomber japonicus
CTCAAAGCTGCGGGAGGAGTTACGCGCCGAAAAACGGCGGAAGAAGAATAAGAAGAAAAATATTAAGTATGGAGAAGATTAATAGTTGCCTCGGGCTTCGCCCGAGGCATTCCTCTCCAGCTTCTGGAGTGGAATGCCTCGGGGCTTGAACCCCGTGGCACTAACTAGAAAATTCCAGGGAAATTTTGAGTGCCATGGGGCTACTGCCGGGACGAGTACAGCAGAGAGTAGCACACAGAGCACAAGGCAGTAGCAACATGCACTAACTCTATGCACGACACTACAGCACACACACACACACACACACAAACACACACTACAGCACTTGACGCTTCACACATACCCTGTATTAGCACACAACATAGTGTGTACAAACACTCACACACAAAGACACACACACACACACACACACACACACACACCTGCCTGGTCTACATTTGAGCAGTAAGAGTGTCAATAACTCATGCTTCCACTCTAACTTTGAAGAAAAAGTGATTTCCACTCCTCGTTTGACTGCTCATAGTTTGAAAAGTTTACATGTTATGTTAAAACAGTTTAGTGTTGTGAAGAGAGCACAAGTTTTCCTTCGTTCTAAAGTTTGAATCACATTTCTATGTGCAAGTATAGGAGAGCTAGGTGATTCTGAAAAAAGATGAAATTTTGTGTTCAAAAAGAAATTCCCATTCATTTTCAATGGAGAATCATGCCTGTTTTGTTTTGGGAATAACTTTGGGAAAAATTGGAATTTCAACACCAAAAGTCATAGCACCCCTTCCCCGATCGAGCCGCACGTTTTGATGTATATATTGTTGGGGTTTTCTCAAAGCTGCGGGACGAGTTACGCGCCGAAATATGGCAAAAGAGAATTGTAAAGTAAACACTAGAAAATTCCAGGGAAATTTTGAGTGCCACGGGGCTACTGCCGGGACGAGTACACAATTTATTTCCAGTGTTCAAAAGTCACCCTGATCATATAACACTAAGTAACTTTTACTGTGGCAGTATTAAGTACATCTTACTGGTCAGTATCAAGTGTAACAGTAGATGTAAGCAGAGAGTAGCACACAGAGCACAAGGCAGTAGCAACATGCACTAACTCTAAGCACTACACTACAGCACTTGACGCTTCACACATACCCTGTATTAGCACACAACATAGTGTATACAAACACACACACACACACACACACACACACACACACATACCTGCCTGGCCTGCATTTGAGCAGTAAGAGTGTCAATAACTAATGCTTCCACTCTAAAAAGTGATTTCCACTCCTCGTTTGAATGCTCATAGTTTGAAAGGTTTACATGTTATGGAAAAACAGTTTAGTGTTGTGAAGAGAGAACAAGTTGTCCTTCGTTTTAAAGTTTGAATCACATTTCCATGTGCAAGTATAAGAGAGCTAGGTGACTCTGAAAAAAGATGAAATTTTGTGTTCAAAAAGAAATTCCCATTCATTTCCAATGGAGAATCATGCCTGTTTTGTTTTGGGAATAACTTTGGGAAAAATTGGAATTTCAACACCAAAAGTCATAGCACCCCTCCCCCGATCGAGCCGCACGTTTTGATGTATATATTGTTGGGGTTTTCTCAAAGCTGCGGGACGAGTTACACGCCGAAATATGGCAAAAGAGAATTGTAAAGTAAACACTAGAAAATTCCAGGGAAATTTTGAGTGCCACGGGGCTACTGCCGGGACGAGTACAGCAGAGAGTAGCACACAGAGCACAAGGCAGTAGGAACATGCACTAACTCTATGCACGACACTACAGCACACACACACGCACGCACACACACACACACACACACACACACACACACACACACACACCATACCTGCCTGGCCTGCATTTGAGCAGTAAGACTGTCAATAACTGATGCTTCCACTCTAACTTTGAAGAAAAAGTGATTTCCACTCCTCGTTTGACTGCTCATAGTTTGAAAAGTTTACATGTTATGTTAAAACAGTTTAGTGTTGTGAAGAGAGCACAAGTTTTCCTTTGTTTTAAAGTTTGAATCACATTTCTATGTGTAAGTATAAGAGAGCTAGGTGATTCTGAAAAAAGATGAAATTTTGTGTTCAAAAAGAAATTCCCATTCATTTCCAATGGAGAATGATGCCTGTTTTGTTTTGGGAATAACTTTGGGAAAAATTGGAATTTCAACACCAAAAGTCATAGCACCCCTCCCCCGATCGAGCCGCACGTTTTGATGTATATATTGTCGGGGTTTTCTCAAAGCTGCGGGAGGAGTTACGCGCCGAAATATGGCAAAAGAGAATTGTAAAGTAAACACTAGAAAATTCCAGGGAAATTTTGAGTGCCACGGGGCTACTGCCGGGATGAGTACAGCAGAGAGTAGCACACAGAGCACAAGGCAGTAGGAACATGCACTAACTCTGTGCCCGAAACTACAGCATTTGACGCTTCACACATACCCTGTATTAGCACACAACATAGTGTGTACAAACACTCACACACAAAGACACACACAAAGACACACACATACCTGCCTGGCCTGCATTTGAGCAGTAAGACTGTCAATAACTGACGCTTCCACTCTAACTTTGAAAAAAAAGTGATTTCCACTCCTCGTTTGACTGCTCATAGTTTGAAAAGTTTACATGTTATATAAAAACAGTTTAGTGTTTTGGAGAGCGCACAGGTTTTCCTCCGTTTTAAAGTTTGAATCACATTTCTATGTGCAAGTATGAGAGAGCTAGTTGACTTCGAAAAAAGATGAAATTTTGTGATTAAAAAGAAATTCCCATTCATTTCCAATGGAGGATTATGCCTGTTTTGTTTTGTGAATAACTTTGGGAAAAATAGGAATTTCAACACCAAAAGTCATAGCACCCCTCCCCCGATCGAGCCGCACGTTTTGATGTGTATATTGTCGGGGTTTTCTCAAAGCTGTGGGAGGAGTTACGCGCCGAAATATGGCGGAAGAGAATTGTAAAGTAAACACTAGAAAATTCCAGGGAAATTTTGAGTGCCACGGGGCTACTGCCGGGACGAGTACAGCAGAGAGTAGCACAGAGAGCACAAGGCAGTAGCAACATGCACTAACTCTAAGCACTACACTACAGCACTTGACGCTTCACACATACCCTGTATTAGCACACAACATAGTGTATACAAACACTCACACACACACACACACACACACACCATACCTGCCTGGCCTGCATTTGAGCAGTAAGAGTGTCAATAACTAATGCTTCCACTCTAACTTTGAAGAAAAAGTGATTTCCACTTCTCGTTTGAATGCTCATAGTTTGAAAAGTTTACATGTTATGTTAAAACGGTTTAGTGTTGTGAAGAGAGCACAAGTTTTCCTCCGTTTTAAAGTTTGAATCACATTTCTATGTGCAAGTATGAGAGAGCTAGGTGATTCTGAAAAAAGATGAAATTTTGTGTTTAAAAAGAAATTCCCATTCATTTCCAATGGAGAATCATGCCTATTTTGTTTTGGGAATAACTTTGGGAAAAATAGGAATTTAAACACCAAAAGTCATAGCACCCCTCCCCCGATCGAGCCGCACGTTTTGATGTATATATTGTCGGGGTTTTCTCAAAACTGTGGGAGGAGTTACGCGCCGAAATTTGGCAAAAGAGAATTGTAAAGTAAACACTAGAAAATTCCAGGGAAATTTTGAGTGCCTCGGGGCTACTGCCGGGACGAGTACAGCAGAGAGTAGCACACAGAGCACAAGGCAGTAGCAACATGCACTAACTCTATGCACGACACTACAGCACTTTACACTTCACATATAATGTTAGCACACTACATAGTGTGTACAAACACTCACACACACACACACACACACACACACACACCTGCCTGGCCTTCATTTGAGCAGTAAGAGTGTCAATAACTGCCGCTTCCACTCTTAAGTTTGAAGAAAAAGTGATTTCCACTCCTCGTTTGACTGCTCATAGTTTGAAAAGTTTACATGTTATGTTAAAACAGTTTAGTGTTGTGAAGAGAGAACAAGTTGTCCTTCGTTTTAAAGTTTGAATCACATTTCTATGTGCAAGTATAAGAGAGCTAGGGGATTCTGAAAAAAGATGAAATTTTTTGTTCAAAAAGAAATTCCCATTCATTTCCAATGGAGAATTATGCCTATATTGTTTTGGGAATAACTTTGGGAAAAATAGGTATTTCAACACCAAAAGTCATAGCACCCCTCCCCCGATCGAGCCGCACGTTTTGATGTATATATTGTCGGGGTTTTCTCAAAGCTGCGGGAGGAGTTACGCGCCGAAATATGGCAAAAGAGAATTGTAAAGTAAACACTAGAAAATTCCAGGGAAATTTTGAGTGCCACGGGGCTACTGCCGGGACGAGTACAGCAGAGAGTAGCACACAGAGCACAAGGCAGTAGGAACATGCACTAACTCAATGCACGACACTACAGCACACACACACGCACGCACACACACACACACACACACACACACACACACACACACACACACACACACACACCATACCTGCCTGGCCTGCATTTGAGCAGTAAGACTGTCAATAACTGATGCTTCCACTCTAACTTTGAAGAAAAAGTGATTTCCACTCCTCGTTTGACTGCTCATAGTTTGAAAAGTTTACATGTTATGTTAAAACAGTTTAGTGTTGTGAAGAGAGCACAAGTTTTCCTTTGTTTTAAAGTTTGAATCACATTTCTATGTGTAAGTATAAGAGAGCTAGGTGATTCTGAAAAAAGATGAAATTTTGTGTTCAAAAAGAAATTCCCATTCATTTCCAATGGAGAATGATGCCCGTTTTGTTTTGGGAATAACTTTGGGAAAAATTGGAATTTCAACACCAAAAGTCATAGCACCCCTCCCCCGATCGAGCCGCACGTTTTGATGTATATATTGTCGGGGTTTTCTCAAAGCTGCGGGAGGAGTTACGCGCCGAAATATGGCAAAAGAGAATTGTAAAGTAAACACTAGAAAATTCCAGGGAAATTTTGAGTGCCACAGGGCTACTGCCGGGACGATTACACAACTTATTTCCAGTCTTCAAAAGTCACCCTGATCATATAACACTAAGTAACTCTTACTGTGGCAGTATTAAGTACATCTTACTAGTCAGTATCAAGTGTAACAGTAGATGTAAGCAGAGAGTAGCACACAGAGCACAAGGCAGTAGCAACATGCACTAACTTTAAGCACTACAACACAGTGTGTACACATACACACACACACACACACACACACACACACACACACACACACACACACACACACACACACACACACACACCAGCCTGCATTTGAGCAGTAAGACTGTCAGTATAATTCATATGTATATATAGAGAGAGAGTATCAATACTAGCTCGGCTGCGACCCCAGTTAACTGGCAAAACAGACAGACAGGTAGAATTAGCCAATCACAAAAAGGTAGATCAGTTTAGCCAATCACAAAATAGTAGGTCAGATTCTGCCCAGCAACAGGTTGCCAAGGTCAGCTAAGGCCCTGCGGTTGCTACGGCGATTTCAGGATCTGCCTTGAAAAATGTCTCAAAATTCTAAAGGATTTGGCTTCTGACAAGGTTCCGAACAATTGCAAACTGTGAGAAAACCGTAACTCCTGTCCAAAAACCGAAAACACCGTGAGAGACACAGAAGCCGGCAGATTCTCACAGTGTTTATTTTATTCAGATATTCCTTAAAATGAGCGAGTAAGCTCAGTGCGAACACAGAGTGAGATTCTTTTGAAATAAGAAGACGATTACATTAGGTTTAATGGGGAGCGAGACAGGTATTGCCGCCGGTCTCGGCCCCCCCGTTTAAATTTTGTGCAGATCCCGCCTGTCAAAGTCACATTTTATGAATCCCAACACCTATGTCTACATTTTGACAAAAAATTATTTGTCTCCTTTTTACGGTTTGGCCGTGAGCTCGAGTTAAAAATAAAAATTAAGGTTATGGTTTACTGCTTCTCACACTCTAGCTAACTGCCGCTTCCACTCTAACTTTGACGAAAAAGTGATTTCCACTCCTCGTTTGACTGCTCATAGTTTGAATAGTTTACATGTTATGTAAAATAGTTTGGTATTTTTCCAGAGAGGACAAATTTTCCTCCGTTTAAAAGTTTGAATGACGATTCTACGTGCAGGTATGGGAGAGCTAGGTGACTCTGAAAAAAGGTGAATTTTTGTGGTTTTAAAAAAAAATTCCCATTCATTTTCAATGGAGAAATATTCCCGGTTTTTTGGGAATAACTTTGGGAAACTTTGAAATTTCAACACCAAAAGTCATAGCACCCATCCCCCGATCGAGCCGCACGTTTTGATGTATATATTGTCGGGGTTTTCTCAAAGCTGTGGGAGGAGTTACGCGCCAAAAAACGGCGGAAGAAGAAAAAGAATAAGTATGGAGAAGATTAATAGTTCCTCTCCAGCTTCTGGAGTGGAATGCCTCGGGGCTTGAACCCCGTGGCACTAACTAGAAAATTCCAGGGAAATTTTGAGTGCCACAGGGCTACTGCCGGGACGAGTACAGCAGAGAGTAGCACAGAGAGCACAAGGCAGTAGCAACATGCACTAACTCTAAGCACTACACTACAGCACTTGACGCTTCACACATACCCTGTATTAGCACACAACATAGTGTATACAAACACTCACACACACACACACACACACAAACACACACCTGCCTGGCCTGCATTTGAGCAGCAAGAGTGTCAATAACTGACACTTCCACTCTAACATTGAAGAAAAAGTGATTTCCACTCCTCGTTTGACTGCTCATAGATTGAAAAGTTTACATGTTATGGAAAAACAGTTTAGTGTTGTGAAGAGAGCACAAGTTTTCCTTCGTTTTAAAGTTAGAATCACATTTCTATGTGCAAGTATGAGAGAGCTAGGTGATTCTGAAAAAAGATGAAATTTTGTGTTTAAAAAGAAATTCCCATTCATTTCCAATGGAGGATTATGCCTGTGTTGTTTTGGGAATAACTTTGGGAAAAATAGGAATTTAAACACCAAAAGTCATAGCACCCCTCCCCCGATCGAGCCGCACGTTTTGATGTATATATTGTCAGGGTTTTCTCAAAGCTGTGGGAGGAGTTACGCTCCGAAATATGGCGGAAGAGAATTGTAAAGTAAACACTAGAAAATTCCAGGGAAATTTTGAGTGCCACGGGGCTACTGCCGGGACGAGTACAGCAGAGAGTAGCACACAGAGCACAAGGCAGTAGCAACATGCACTAACTCTGAGCACTACAACACAGTGTGTACAAAACACACAAACAAAGACACACACACACACACACACACACACACACACACACACACACACACACACACACACACACCATACCTGCCTGGCCTGCATTTGAGCAGTAAGACTGTCAATAACTGATGCTTCCACTCTAACTTTGAAGAAAGAGTGATTTCCACTCCTCGTTTGACTGCTCATAATTTGAAAAGTTTACATGTTATGTTAAAACAGTTTAGTGTTTTGGAGAGAGCACAAGTTTTCCTTCGTTTTAAAGTTTGAATCACATTTCTATGTGCAAGTATGAGAGAGCTAGGTGATTTTGAAAAAAGATGAAATTTTGTGTTCAAAAAGAAATTCCCATTCATTTCCCATGGAGAATTATGCCTGTTTTGTTTTGGGAATAACTTTGGGAAAAATTGGAATTTCAACACCAAAAGTCATAGCACCCCTCCCCCGATCGAGCCGCATGTTTTGATGTATATATTGTTGGGGTTTTCTCAAAGCTGTAGGAGGAGTTTTGGCCGAAATATGGCAAAAGAGAATTGTAAAGTAAACACTAGAAAATTCCAGGGAAATTTTGAGTGCCACGGGGCTACTGCCAGGACGAGTACAGCAGAGAGTAGGAACATGCACTAACTCTATGCACGACACTACAGCACTTGACGCTTCACACATACCCTGTATTAGCACACAACATAGTGTGTACAAAGACACACACACACACACACACACACACACACACACACACACACACACACACCTGCCTGGCCTGCATTTGAGCAGTAAGAGTGTCAATAACTGATGCTTCCACTCTAACTTTGAAGAAAAAGTGATTTCCACTCCTCGTTTGACTGCTCATACTTTTAAAAGTTTACATGTTATGTAAAAACAATTTAGTGTTGTGAAGAGAGCACAAGTTTTCCTTCATTTTAAAGTTTGAATCACATTTCTATGTGCAAGTATGAGAGAGCTAGTTGACTTCGAAAAAAAATGAAATTTTGTGTTTAAAAAGAAATTCCCATTCATTTCCAATGGAGGATTATGCCTGTTTTGTTTTGGGAATAACTTTGGGAAAAATTAGAATTTCAACACCAAAAGTCATAGCACCCATCCCCCGATCAAGCCGCACGTTTTGATGTATATATTGTCGGGGTTTTCTCAAAACTGCGGGAGGAGTTACGCGCCGAAATATGGCAAAAGAGAATTGTAAAGTAAACACTAGAAAATTCCAGGGAAATTTTGAGTGCCACGGGGCTACTGCCGGGACGAGTACAGCAGAGAGTAGGAACATGCATTAACTCTATGCACGACACTACAGCACTTGACGCTTCACACATACCCTGTATTAGCACACAACATAGTGTGTACAAAGACACACACACACACACACACACACACACACACACACCTGCCTGGCCTGCATTTGAGCAGTAAGAGTGTCAATAACTGATGTTTCCACTCTAACTTTCAAGAAAAATTGACTTCCACTCCTCGTTTGACCGATCATACTTTTAAAAGTTTACATGTTATGTTAAAACAGTTTAGTGTTGTGAAGAGAGCACAAGTTTTCCTTCGTTTTAAAGTTTGAATCACATTTCTATGTGCAGGTATGAGAGAGCTAGGTGACTCTGAAAAAAGTTGAAATTTTGTGTTTAAAAAGAAATTCCCTTTCTTTTCCTATGGAAAATCATGACGATTTTGTTTTGGGAATAACTTTGGGAAAAATTGGAATTTCAACACCAAAAGTCATAGCACCCCTCCCCCGATCGAGCCGCACGTTTTGATGTATATATTGTTGGGGTTTTCTCAAAACTGTGGGAGGAGTTACGCGCCGAAATTTGGCAAAAGAGAATTGTAAAGTAAACACTAGAAAATTCCAGGGAAATTTTGAGTGCCACGGGGCTACTGCCGGGACAAGTACAGCAGAGAGTAGGAACATGCACTAACTCTATGCACGACACTACAGCACTTGACGCTTCACACATACCCTGTATTAGCACACAACATAGTGTGTACAAACACTCACACACAAAGACACACACACACACACACACACACCTGCCTGGTCTACATTTGAGCAGTTGAGTGTCAATAACTCATGCTTCCACTCTAACTTTGAAGAAAAAGTGATTTCCACTCCTCGTTTAACTGCTCATAGTTTGAAAAGTTTACATGTTATGTTAAAACAGTTTAGTGTTGTGAAGAGAGCACAAGTTTTCCTTCGTTTTAAAGTTTGAATCACATTTCTATGTGCAGGTATGAGAGAGCTACGTGATTCTGAAAAAAGATGAAATTTTGTGTTCACAAAGAAATTCCCATTCATTTTCAATGGAGAATAATGCCTATTTTGTTTTGGGAATAACTTTGGGAAAAATAGGAATTTCAACACCAAAAGTCATAGCACCTCTTTACCGATCGAGCCGCACGTTTTGATGTATATATTGTTGGGGTTTTCTCAAAGCTGTGGGAGGAGTTACGCGCCGAAATATGGCAAAAGAGAATTGTAAAGTAAACACTAGAAAATTCCAGGGAAATTTTGAGTGCCACGGGGCTACTGCCGGGACGAGTACACAATTTATTTCCAGTGTTCAAAAGTCACCCTGATCATATAACACTAAGTAACTTTTACTGTGGCAGTATTAAGAACATCTTACTGGTCAGTATCAAGTGTAACAGTAGATGTAAGCAGAGAGTAGCACACAGAGCACAAGGCAGTAGCAACATGCACTAACTAAGCACTACAACACAGTATGTACTCACACACACACACGCAGGCACGCACACACACACACACACCAGCCTGCATTTGAGCAGTAAGACTGTCAGTATAATTTATATGTATATATAGAGAGAGTATCAATACTAGCTCGGCCGCTACCTCAGTTAACTGGTAAAACAGACAGACAGGTAGAATTAGCCAATCACAAAAAGGTAGGTCAGTTCAGCCAATCACAAAAAAGTAGGTCAGTTTCTGCCCAGCAACAGGTTGCCATTGTCAGCTAAGGCCCTGCGGTTGCTACGGCGATTTCAGGATCTGCCTTGAAAAATGTCTCAAAATTCTAAGAATTTGGCTTCTGACAAGGTTCCGAACAATTGTAAACTGTGAGAAAACCGTAACTCCTGTCCAAAAACCGAAAACACCGTGAGAGACACAGAAGCCGGCAGATTCTGACAGTGTTTATTTTATTCAGATATTCCTTAAAATGAGCGAGTAAGCTCAGTGTGAACACAGAGTGAGATTCTTTTGAAAAAAGATGACGATTACATTAGGTTTAATGGGCAGCGAGACAGATATTGCCGCCGGTCTCGGACCCCCCGTTTGAATTGTGTGCAGACCCCGCCTGTCAAAGTCACATTTTATGAATCCCAACACCTATGTCTATATTTTGACAAAAAATTATTTGTCTTCTTTTTACGGTTTGGCCGTGAGCTCGAGTTAAAAATAAAAATGAAGGTTATGCATTACTGCTTCTCACACTCTAGCTAACTGCCGCTTCCACTCTAACTTTGACGAAAAAGTGATTTCCACTCCTCGTTTGACTGCTCATAGTTTGAAAATTTTACATTTTATGTAAAAACAGTTCGGTATTTTTCCAGAGAGGACAAGTTTTCCTCCGTTTTAAAGTTTTAATCACGTTTCTACGTGCACGTATGAGCGAGCTACGTGACTCTGAAAAAAGGTGAAAAAAGGTGAAATTTTTGGGGTTTTTCAAAAAATTCCCATTCATTTCCAATGGAGAAATCTCCCGGTTTTTTGGGAATAACTTTGGGAAACTTTGGAATTTCAACACCAAAAGTCATAGCACCCCTCCCCCGATCGAGCCGCACGTTTTGATGTATATATTGTCGGGGTTTTCTCAAAGCTGCGGGAGGAGTTACGCGCCGAAAAACGGCGGAAGAAGTAAAATAATAATAATAATAGGTATGGAGAAGATTAATAGTTGCCTCGGGGCTTTGCCCCGAGGCCTTCCTCTCCAGCTTCTGGAGTGGAAGGCCTCGGAGCTAGAACCCCGTGGCACTAACTAGAAAATTCCAGGGAAATTTTGAGTGCCACGGGGCTACTGCCAGGACGAGTACAGCAGAGAGTAGCACACAGAACACAAGGCAGTAGCAACATGCACTAACTCTAAGCACTACACTACAGCACTTGACGCTTCACACATACCCTGTATTAGCACACAACATAGTGTATACAAACACACACACACACACACACACACCTGCCTGGCCTGCATTTGAGCAGTAAGAGTGTCAATAACTGATGCTTCCACTCTAACTTTCAAGAAAAATTGACTTCCACTCCTCGTTTGACTGATCATACTTTTAAAAGTTTACATGTTATGTTAAAACAGTTTAGTGTTGTGAAGAGAGCACACGTTTTCCTTCGTTTTAAAGTTTGAATCACATTTCTATGTGCAAGTATGAGAGAGCTAGGTGATTCTGAAAAAAGATGAAATTTTGTGTTCAAAAAGAAATTCCCATTCATTTCCAATGGAGAATTATGCCTGTTTTGTTTTGGGAATAACTTTGGGAAAAATTGGATTGTCAACACCAAAAGTCATAGCACCCCTCCCCTGATCGAGCCGCACGTTTTGATGTATATATTGTTGGGGTTTTCTCAAAGCTACGGGAGGAGTTACGCGCCCAAATATGGCAAAAGAGAATTGTAAAGTAAACACTAGAAAATTCCAGGGAAATTTTGAGTGCCACGGGGCTACTGCCGGGACGAGTACAGCAGAGAGTAGCACACAGAGCACAAGGCAGTAGCAACATGCACTAACTCTAAGCACTACACTACAGCACTTGACGCTTCACACATACCCTGTATTAGCACACAACATAGTGTGTACAAACACTCACACACACACACACACACACACACACCTGCCTGGCCTGCATTTGAGCAGTAAGAGTGTCAATAACTAATGCTTCCACTCTAACTTTGAAGAAAAAGTGATTTCCACTCCTCGTTTCACTGCTCATAGTTTGAAAAGTTTACATGTTATGGAAAAATAGTTTAGTGTTGTGAAGAGAGAACAAGTTGTCCTTCGTTTTAAAGTTTGAATCACATTTCCATGTGCAAGTATAAGAGAGCTAGGTGACTCTGAAAAAAGATGAAATTTTGTGTTCAAAAAGAAATTCCCATTCATTTCCAATGGAGAATTATGCCTGTTTTGTTTTGGGAATAACTTTGGGAAAAATTGGAATTTCAACACCAAAAGTCATAGCACCCCTCCCCCGATCGAGCCGCACGTTTTGATGTTTATATTGTTGGGGTTTTCTCAAAGCTACGGGACGAGTTACGCGCCGAAATATGGCAAAAGAGAATTGTAAAGTAAACACTAGAAAATTCCAGGGAAATTTTGAGTGCCACGGGGCTACTGCCGGGACGAGTACACGATTTATTTTTTTCTTATGAATGTACTTTATTCTCAACTTAACGTTCTTGAAAATATTAAGTTAATGTTATTATCACATTTAAGCATAAATAATATTTATTTAAACTTATAAATTAAATTCTACTTCATTTTTTCCACCGACAGGAACATCACTGTAATGAAATTATTAAGTAAATCTTCAAATCATTTATTTTAAATTACTTAGTTGTATGAAATTATATTATGTACATTTTGTTCATCTTCTATTGATAAATGTTAAATCTTTTTATAAACCACGAATCATATAACTACAATACAATACAATAAAACTATTTATTGTGTCCACAGTAAACATGAATTAATCCATTCAAATGAATTAGCTCAGTTAACTGGCAAAACAGACAGACAGGTAGAATTAGCCAATCACAAAAAGGTAGGTCAGTTCAGCCAATCACAAAAAGGTAGATCAGATTCTGCCCAGCAACAGGTTGCCATGGTCAGCTAAGGCCCTGCGGTTGCTATGGCGATTTCAGGATCTGCCTTGAAAAATGTCTCAAAATTCTAAAAGATTTGGCTTCTGACAAGGTTCCGAACAATTGCAAACTGTGAGAAAACCGTAACTTAACACACACACAAACATAAATGTGTATCTATCTATCTATCTATGTATCTATCTAATAGATAGATACATAGATAGATAGATAGATAGATAGATAGATAGATAGATACAAAGATAGATAGATAGATAGATAGATAGATAGATAGATAGATAGATAGATGGATAGATACATCAATAGATAGATAGATAGATAGATAGATAGATAGATGGATAGATGGATAGATAGAATTAGCCAATCACAAAAAGGTAGGTCAGTTCAGCCAATCACAAAAAGGTAGATCAGATTCTGCCCAGCAACAGGTTGCCATGGTCAGCTAAGGCCCTGCGGTTGCTATGGCGATTTCAGGATCTGCCTTGAAAAATGTCTCAACATTCTATAAGATTTGGCTTCTGACAAGGTTCCGAACAATTGCAAACTGTGAGAAAACCGTAACTCCTGTCCAAAAACCGAGAACACCGTGAGAGACACAGAAGCCGGCAGATTCTGACAGTGTTTATTTTATTCAGATATTCCTTAAAATGAGCGAGTAAGCTCAGTGCGAACACAGAGTGAGAGTCTTTTGAAATAAGAAGACGATTACATTAGGTTTAATGGGGAGCGAGACAGGTATTGCCGCCGGTCTCGGCCCCCCCGTTTAAATTTTGTGCAGATCCCGCCGGTCAAAGTCACATTTTATGAATCCCAACAGCTATGTCTACATTTTGACAAAAAATTATTTGTCTCCTTTTTACGGTTTGGCCGTGAGCTCGAGTTAAAAATAAAAATTAAGGTTATGGTTTACTGCTTCTCACACTCTAGCTAACTGCCGCTTCCACTCTAACTTTGACGAAAAAGTGATTTCCACTCCTCGTTTGACTGCTCATAGTTTGAAAAGTTTACATGTTATGTGAAAATAGTTTGGTATTTTTCCAGAGAGGACAAGTTTTCCTCCGTTTTGAAGTTTTAATCACGTTTCTACGTGCACGTATGAGCGAGCTACGTGACTCTGAAAAAAGGTGAAAAAAGGTGAAATTTTTTGGGTTTTTCAAAAAATTCCCATTCATTTTCAATGGAGAAATCTCCCGGTTTTTTGGGAATAACTTTGGGAAACTTTGGAATTTCAACACCAAAAGTCATAGCACCCATCCCCCGATCGAGCCGCACGTTTTGATGTATATATTGTCGGGGTTTTCTCAAAGCTGCGGGAGGAGTTACGCGCCGAAAAACGGCGGAAGAAGATGTAAGAATAAGTATGGAGAAGATTAATAGTTGCCTCGGGGCTTGAACCCCGTGGCACTAACTAGAAAATTCCAGGGAAATTTTGAGTGCCACGGGGCTACTGCCGGGACGATTACACAATTTATTTCCAGTCTTCAAAAGACACCCTGATCATATAACACTAAGTAACTTTTACTGTGGCAGTACTAAGTACATCTTACTAGTCAGTATCAAGTGTAACAGTAGATGTAAGCAGAGAGTAGCACACAGAGCACAAGGCAGTAGCAACATGCACTAACTGTAAGCACTACAACACAGTGTGTACACACACACACACACACACACACACACACACACACACACACACACACACACACACCAGCCTGCATTTGAGCAGTAAGACTGTCAATATAATTCATATGTATATATATAGAGAGAGAGTATCAATACTAGCTCGGCTGCTACCCCAGTTAACTGGCAAAACAGACAGACAGGTAGAATTAGCCAATCACAAAAAGGTAGATCAGTTTAGCCAATCACAAAAAAGTAGGTCAGATTCTGCCCAGCAACAGGTTGCCAAGGTCAGCTAAGGCCCTGCGGTTGCTACGGCGATTTCAGGATCTGCCTTGAAAAATGTCTCAAAATTCTAAAGGATTTGGCTTCTGACAAGGTCCCGAACAATTGCAAACTGTGAGAAAACCGTAACTCCTGTCCAAAAACCGAAAACACTGTGAGAGACACAGAAGCCGGCAGATTCTGAAAGTGTTTATTTTATTCACATATTCCTTAAAATGAGCGAGTAAGCTCAGTGTGAACACAGAGTGAGATTCTTTTGAAAAGAGAAGACGATTACATTAGGTTTAAAGGGGAGCGAGACAGGGATTGCCGCCGGTCTCGGCCCCCCCGTTTAAATTTTGTGCAGACCCCGCCTGTCAACTTCACATTTTATGAATCCCAACACCTATGTCTATATTTTGACAAAAAATTATTTGTCTCCTTTTTACGGTTTGGCCGTGAGCTCGAGTTAAAAATAAAAATGAAGGTTATGCATTACTGCTTCTCACACTCTAGCTAACTGCCGCTTCCACTCTAACTTTGACGAAAAAGTGATTTCCACTCCTCATTTGACTGCTCATAGTTTGAAAAGTTTACATGTTATGTTAAAATAGTTTGTATTTTTCCAGAGAGAACAAGTTTTCCTCCGTTTTAAAGTTTGAATCACGTTTCTACGTGCAGGTATGAGAGAGCTAGGTGACTCTGAAAAAAGGTGAAAAAAGATGAAATTTTTAGGGTTTTTCAAAAAATTCCCATTCATTTTCAATGGAGAAATCTCCCGGTTTTTTGGGAATAACTTTGGGAAAAATTGGAATTTCAATACCAAAAGTCATAGCACCCATCCCCCGATTGAGCCGCACGTTTTGATGTATATATTGTCTGGTTTTTCTCAAAGCTGTGGGAGGAGTTACGCGCCGAAAAACGGCGGAAGAATAAGAATAATAATACTAGAAAATTCCAGTGAAATTTTGAGTGCCACGGGGCTACTGCCGGGACGAGTACAGTAGAGAGTAGCACACAGAGCACAAGGCAGTATGAACATGCACTAACTCTATGCACAACACTACAGCACACACACACACATGCACACACACACACAAACGCACACCTGCCTGGCCTGCATTTGAGCAGTAAGAGTGTCAATAACTGACACTTCCACTCTAACTTTGAAGAAAAAGTGATTTCCACTCCTCGTTTGACTGCTCATAGTTTGAAAAGTTTACATGTTATGTTAAAACAGTTTAGTGTTGTGAAGAGAGCACATGTTTTCCTTCGTTTTAAAGTTTGAATCACATTTCTATGTGCAGGTATAAGAGAGCTAGGTGACTCTGAAAAAAGATGAAATTTTGTGTTCAAAAAGAAATTCCCATTCATTTCCAATGGAGAATCATGCCTGTTTTGTTTTGGGAATAACTTTGGGAAAAATTGGAATTTCAACACCAAAAGTCATAGCACCTCTTTCCCGATCGAGCCGCACGTTTTGATGTATATATTGTCGGGGTTTTCTCAAAGCTACGGGAGGAGTTACGCGCCGAAAAACGGCGGAAGAATAATAATAAGAAGAAGAAAAATAAGTATGGAGACGATTAATAGTTGCCTCGGAGCTAGAACCCCGTGGCACTAATTAAGTATGGAGAAGATCTATCTATCTGTCTAGCTGTCTATCTATCTATCTATCTATCTATCTATCTGTCTATCTATCTATCTATCTATCTATCTATCTATCTATCTATCGGTGTATCTATCTATCTGTCTATCTATCTATCTATCTATCTTATCTATCTATCTTATCTATATATCTATATTAATTTCATTAGACTAAATGATTATTAATTCTCGAATCTTTACTTTGAAAGGCACTTGGCAGACCTTAAAACACACAGAAACATAAATGTGTATATATCTATCTATCTATCTATCTATCTATCTATCTATCTATCTATCTATCTATCTATCTATCGATGTATCTATCTATCTATCTATCTATCTATCTATCTGTCTATCTGTCTATCTATCTATCTATCTATCTATCTATCGATGTATCTATCTATCTGTCTAGCTGGCTATCTATTTATCTATATATCTATCTATCTATCTATCGATGTATCTATCTATCTGTCTAGCTGTCTATCTATCTATCTATCTATCTATCTATCTATCTATCTATCTATCTATTGATGTATCTATCTATCTATCTATCTATCTGTCTATCTGTCTATCTATCTATCTATCTATCTATCTATCTATCTATCTATCTATCTATCTATCTATCGATGTATCTATCTATCTGTCTAGCTGTCTATCTATCTATCTCTCTATCTATCTATCTATCTATCTATCGATGTATCTATCTATCTGTCTAGCTGGCTATCTATTTATCTATATATCTATCTATCTATCTATCGATGTATCTATCTATCTGTCTAGCTGTCTATCTATCTATCTATCTATCTATCTATCTATCTATCTATCTATCTATTGATGTATCTATCTATCTATCTATCTATCTGT
>NC_070581.1:2990263-2992763 GCF_027409825.1 Scomber japonicus
GTATCTCCAAAGAGAATAAATGATTCAGTGATTAGTTGCATGAACTTGCTGAGAACAGACGAATAAAGCCATAAAAAGTTAGTTGTAATCCATTCTCTTAGCAGAACCCATATAAAGGTTGATTTCTGAACACAATTAGTTCAATGTGATGAATTCTGATATATTTGAGTGTTTTAGTGTATCTCCAAAGAGAATAAGTGATTCAGTGATTAGTTGCATGAACTTGCTGAGAATAGACGAATAAAGCCATAAAAAGTTAGTTGTAATCCATTCTCTTAGCAGAACCCATAGAAAGGTTGATTTCTAAACACAATTTAGTTCAATGTGATGAATTCTGAAATATCTGAGTGTTTTAGTGTATCTCCAAAGAGAATAAATGATTCAGTGATTAGTTGCATGAATTTGCTGAGAACAGACGAATAAAGCCATAAAAAGTTAGTTGTATTCCATTCTCTTAGCAGACCTATAGAAATGTTGATTTCTAGACACAATTAGTTCAATGTGATGAATTCTGAAATATCTGAGTTTTTTAGTGTATGTCCAAAGAGAATATAGTGATTGAGCGATAAATTGCATGAACTTGCTGAGAATAGACGAATAAAGCCATAAAAAGTTAGTTGTAATCCATTCTCTTAGCAGAACCAATATAAAGGTTGATTTGTAAACACAATTAGTTCAATGTGATGAATTCTGAAATATCTGAGTGTTTTAGTGTATGTCCAAAGATAATGTAAGTGGTTCAGTGATTAGTTGCATGAACTTGCTGAGAAACGACGATTTAAGCCATAAAAAGTTAGTTCATTCATTCATCACATTGAACTAATTGTGTTTAGTTGTGTATATTGTTTGTGTGTGTGTATTGCAGTGTGTCGTTGTGTTTAGAAATCAACCTTTCTATAGGTTCTGCTAAAATATTGTAATAGAACTAAATGTTTAGGGCTTTATTCGTCTGTTCTCAGCAAGTTCATGCAACTAATCACTGAATCACTTATTCATTTTGGAGATACAGTAAAAACACTCAGATATATCAGAATTCATCACATTGAACTAATTGTGTTCAGAAATCAACCTTTCTATGGGTTCTGCTAAGAGAATGGATTACAACTAACTTTTTATGGCTTTATTCGTCTGTTCTCAGCAAGTTCATGCAACTAATCACTGAATCATTTATTCTCTTTGGAGATACACTAAAACATGCAGATATTTCAGAATTCATCACATTGAACTAATTGTGTTCAGAAATCAACCATTCTATGGGTTCTGCTACGACAATGTATTACAACTATCTTTTTATTGCTTTATTCGTCTGTTCTCAGCAAGTTCATGCAACCAATCACTGAATCACTCATTCTCCTTGGATATACACTAATACATGCAGACAGTTCAGAATTCATCACATTGAACTAATTGTGTTCAGAAATCAACCTTTATATGGGTTCTGCTAAGAGAATGGATTACAACTAACTTTTTATGGCTTTATTCGTCTGTTCTCAGCAAGTTCATGCAACTAATCACTGAATCATGTATTCTCTTTGGAGATACACTAAAACACTCAGATATATCAGAATTCATCACACTGAACTAATTGTGTTCAGAAATCAACATTTCTATGGGTTCTGCTACGAGAATGTATTACAACTATCTTTTTATTGCTTTATTCGTCTGTTCTCAGCAAGTTCATGCAACTAATCACTGAATCACTTATTCATTTTGGAGATACACTAAAACACTCAAATATATCAGATTTCATCACATTGAACTAATTGTGTTCAGAAATCAATCTTTCTATGGGTTCTGCTAAGAGAATGGATTACAACTAACTGTTTATGTCTTTATTCGTCTATTCTCAGCACGTTTATGCAATTTATCGCTCAATCACTATATTCTCTTTGGACATACACTAAAACATGCAGACAGTTCAGAATTCATCACATTGAATTAATTGTGTTCAGAAATCAACCATTCTATGGGTTCTGCTAAGAGAATGGATTACAACTAACTTTTTATGGCTTTATTCGTCTGTTCTCAGCAAGTTCATGCAACCAATCACTGAATCACTCATTCTCCTTGGATATACACTAACACATGCAGACAGTTCAGAATTCATCACATTGAACTAATTGTGTTCAGAAATCAACCATTCTATGGGTTCTGCTACGAGAATGTATTACAACTATATTTTTATTGCTTTATTCGTCTGTTCTCAGCAAGTTCATGCAACCAATCACTGAATCACTCATTCTCGTTGGATATACACTAAAAGATGCAGACAGTTCAGAATTCATCACATTGAACTAATTGTGTTCAGAAATCAACCTTTATATGGGTTCTGCTAAGAGAATGGATTACAACTAACTTTTTATGGCTTTATTCGTCTGTTCTCAGCAAGTTCATGCAACTAATCACTGAATCACTTATTCTCTTTGGAGATACACTAAAACACTCAAATATATCAGAATTCATCACATTGAACTAATTGTGTTCAGAAATCAACCATTCT
>NC_070581.1:3027356-3034856 GCF_027409825.1 Scomber japonicus
AGTGCCTTTCAAAGTAAAGATTCGAGAATTAATAATCATTTAGTCTAATGAAATTAATATAGATATATAGATAAGATAGATAGATAGATAGATAGACAGATAGATAGATACACCGATAGATAGATAGATAGATAGATAGATAGATAGATAGATAGATAGACAGATAGATAGATAGATAGATAGATAGATAGATAGACAGCTAGACAGATAGATAGATCTTCTCCATACTTAATTAGTGCCACGGGGTTCTAGCTCCGAGGCAACTATTAATCTTCTCCATACTTATTTTTCTTCTTCTTATTATTATTCTTCCGCCGTTTTTCGGCGCGTAACTCCTCCCGCAGCTTTGAGAAAACCCCGACAATATATACATCAAAACGTGCGGCTCGATCGGGAAAGAGGTGCTATGACTTTTGGTGTTGAAATTCCTATTTTTCCCAAAGTTATTCCCAAAACAAAACAGGCATGATTCTCCATTGGAAATGAATGGGAATTTCTTTTTGAACACAAAATTTCATCTTTTTTCAGAGTCACCTAGCTCTCTTATACCTGCACATAGAAATGTGATTCAAACTTTAAAACGAAGGAAAACATGTGCTCTCTTCACAACACTAAACTGTTTTAACATAACATGTAAACTTTTCAAACTATGAGCAGTCAAACGAGGAGTGGAAATCACTTTTTCTTCAAAGTTAGAGTGGAAGTGTCAGTTATTGACACTCTTACTGCTCAAATGCAGGCCAGGCAGGTGTGCGTTTGTGTGTGTGAGTGCGTGTGTGTGTGCTGTAGTGTTGTGCATAGAGTTAGTGCATGTTCATACTGCCTTGTGCTCTGTGTGCTACTCTCTACTGTACTCGTCCCGGCAGTAGCCCCGTGGCACTGAAAATTTCACTGGAATTTTCTAGTTAGTGCCACGGGGTTCTAGCTCCGAGGCCTTCCACTCCAGAAGCTGGAGAGGAAGGCCTCGGGGCAAAGCCCCGAGGCAACTATTAATCTTCTCCATACTTATTATTATTATTATTTTACTTCTTCCGCCGTTTTTCGGCGCGTAACTCCTCCCGCAGCTTTGAGAAAACCCCGACAATATATACATCAAAACGTGCGGCTCGATCGGGGGATGGGTGCTATGACTTTTGGTGTTGAAATTCCAAAGTTTCCCAAAGTTATTCCCAAAAAACCGGGAGATTTCTCCCTTGGAAATGAATGGGAATTTTTTGAAAAACCCCAAAAATTTCACCTTTTTTCACCTTTTTTCAGAGTCACGTAGCTCGCTCATACGTGCACGTAGAAACGTGATTAAAACTTTAAAACGGAGGAAAACTTGTCCTCTCTGGAAAAATACCGAACTGTTTTTACATAAAATGTAAAATTTTCAAACTATGAGCAGTCAAACGAGGAGTGGAAATCACTTTTTCGTCAAAGTTAGAGTGGAAGCGGCAGTTAGCTAGAGTGTGAGAAGCAGTAATGCATAACCTTCATTTTTATTTTTAACTCGAGCTCACGGCCAAACCGTAAAAAGAAGACAAATAATTTTTTGTCAAAATATAGACATAGGTGTTGGGATTCATAAAATGTGACTTTGACAGGCGGGGTCTGCACACAATTCAAACGGGGGGTCCGAGACCGGCGGCAATATCTGTCTCGCTGCCCATTAAACCTAATGTAATCGTCATCTTTTTTCAAAAGAATCTCACTCTGTGTTCACACTGAGCTTACTCGCTCATTTTAAGGAATATCTGAATAAAATAAACACTGTCAGAATCTGCCGGCTTCTGTGTCTCTCACGGTGTTTTCGGTTTTTGGACAGGAGTTACGGTTTTCTCACAGTTTACAATTGTTCGGAACCTTGTCAGAAGCCAAATTCTTAGAATTTTGAGACATTTTTCAAGGCAGATCCTGAAATCGCCGTAGCAACCTTTTTTGTGATTGGCTGAACTGACCTACCTTTTTGTGATTGGCTAATTCTACCTGTCTGTCTGTTTTACCAGTTAACTGAGGTAGCGGCCGAGCTAGTATTGATACTCTCTCTATATATACATATGAATTATACTGACAGTCTTACTGCTCAAATGCAGGCTGGTGTGTGTGTGTGTGTGTGTGCGTGCCTGCGTGTGTGTGTGTGAGTACATACTGTGTTGTAGTGCTTAGTTAGTGCATGTTGCTACTGCCTTGTGCTCTGTGTGCTACTCTCTGCTTACATCTACTGTTACACTTGATACTGACCAGTAAGATGTTCTTAATACTGCCACAGTAAAAGTTACTTAGTGTTATATGATCAGGGTGACTTTTGAACACTGGAAATAAATGGTGTACTCGTCCCGGCAGTAGCCCCGTGGCACTCAAAATTTCCCTGGAATTTTCTAGTGTTTACTTTACAATTCTCTTTTGCCATATTTCGGCGCGTAACTTGTCCCGCAGCTTTGAGAAAACCCCAACAATATATACATCAAAACGTGCGGCTCGATCGGGGGAGGGGTGCTATGACTTTTGGTGTTGAAATTCCTATTTTTCCCAAAGTTATTCCCAAAACAAAACAGGCATAATTCTCCATTGGAAATGAATGGGAATTTCTTTTTGAACACAAAATTTCATCTTTTTTCAGAATCACCTAGCTCTCTTATACTTGCACATAGAAATGTGATTCAAAATTTAAAACGAAGGAAAACTTGTGCTCTCTTCACAACACTAAACTGTTTTAACATAACATGTAAACTTTTCAAAGTATGAGCAGTCAAACGAGGAGTGGAAATCACTTTTTTTTCAAAGTTAGAGTGCAAGCGTCAGTTATTGACAGTCTTACTGCTCAAATGCAGGCCAGGCAGGTATGTGTGTGTGTGTGTGTGTGTGTGTGTGTGTTTGTATACACTATGTTGTGTGCTAATACAGGGTATGTGTGAAGCGTCAAGTGCTGTAGTGTAGTGCTTAGAGTTAGTGCATGTTGCTACTGCCTTGTGCTCTGTGTGCTACTCTCTGCTGTACTCGTCCCGGCAGTAGCCCCGTGGCACTCAAAATTTCCCTGGAATTTTCTAGTGTTTACTTTACAATTCTCTTTTGCCATATTTCGGCGCGTAACTTGTCCCGCAGCTTTGAGAAAACCCCAACAATATATACATCAAAACGTGCGGCTCGATCGGGGGAGGGGTGCTATGACTTTTGGTGTTGAAATTCCTATTTTTCCCAAAGTTATTCCCAAAACAAAACAGGCATAATTCTCCATTGGAAATGAATGGGAATTTCTTTTTGAACACAAAATTTCATCTTTTTTCAGAATCACCTAGCTCTCTTATACTTGCACATAGAAATGTGATTCAAAATTTAAAACGAAGGAAAACTTGTGCTCTCTTCACAACACTAAACTGTTTTAACATAACATGTAAACTTTTCAAAGTATGAGCAGTCAAACGAGGAGTGGAAATCACTTTTTTTTCAAAGTTAGAGTGCAAGCGTCAGTTATTGACACTCTTACTGCTCAAATGCAGGCCAGGCAGGTGTGTGTGTGTGTGTGTGTGTGAGTGTTTGTACACACTATGTTGTGTGCTAATACAGGGTATGTGTGAAGCGTCAAGTGCTGTAGTGTAGTGCTTAGAGTTAGTGCATGTTGCTACTGCCTTGTGCTCTGTGTGCTACTCTCTGCTGTACTCGTCCCGGCAGTAGCCCCGTGGCACTCAAAATTTCCCTGGAATTTTCTAGTGTTTACTTTACAATTCTCTTTTGCCAAATTTCGGCGCGTAACTCCTCCCACAGTTTTGAGAAAACCCCGACAATATATACATCAAAACGTGCGGCTCGATAGGGGGAGGGGTGCTATGACTTTTGGTGTTGAAATTCCAATTTTTCACAAAGTTATTCCCAAAACAACACAGGCATGATCCTCCATTGGAAATGAATGGGAATTTCTTTTTAAACACAAAATTTCATCTTTTTTCAGAGTCACCTAGCTCTCTTATACTTGCACATGGAAATGTGATTCAAACTTTAAAACGAAGGACAACTTGTTCTCTCTTCACAACACTAAACTGTTTTAACATAACATGTAAACTTTTCAAACTATGAGCTGTCAAACGAGGAGTGGAAATCACTTTTTCTTCAAAGTTAGAGTGGAAGCGGCAGTTATTGACAGTCTTAATGCTCAAATGCAGGCCAGGCAGGTATGGTGTGTGTGTGTGTGTGTGTGTGTGTGTGTGTTTGTGTTGTGTTAATACACACTGTATTGTGCTATCACAGAGTATATGTGAAGTGTAAAGTGATGTAGTGTAGTGCTTAGAGTTAGTGCATGTTGCTACTCTCTGCTTACATCTACTGTTACACTTGATACTGACTAGTAAGATGTACTTAATACTGCCACAGTAAAAGTTACTTAGTGTTATATGATCAGGGTGACTTTTGAACACTGGAAATAAATCGTGTACTCGTCCCGGCAGTAGCCCCGTGGCACTCAAAATTTCCCTGGAATTTTCTAGTGTTTGCTTTACAATTCTCTTTTGCCATATTTCGGCGTGTAACTCGTCCCGCAGCTTTGAGAAAACCCCGACAATATATACATCAAAACGTGCGGCTCTATCGGGGGAGGGGTGCTATGACTTTTGGTGTTGAAATTCCAATTTTTCCCAAAGTTATTCCCAAAACAAAACAGGTATAATTCTCCATTGGAAATGAATGGGAATTTCTTTTTGAACACAAAATTTCATCTTTTTTCAGAGTCACATAGCTCTCTTATACTTGCACATGGAAATGTGATTCAAACTTTAAAACGAAGGACAGCTTGTTCTCTCTTCACAACACTAAACTGTTTTTCCATAACATGTAAACTTTTCAAACTATGAGCATTCAAACGAGGAGTGGAAATCACTTTTTCTTCAAAGTTAGAGTGGAAGCATTAGTTATTGATACTCTTACTGCTCAAATGCAGGCCAGGCAGGTATGTGTGTGTGTGTGTGTTTGTACACACTATGTTGTGTGCTAATACAGGGTATGTGTGAAGCGTCAAGTGCTGTAGTGTCGTGCATAGAGTTAGTGCATGATGCTACTGCCTTGTGCTCTGTGTGCTACTCTCTGCTTACATCTACTGTTACACTTGATACTGACCAGTAAGATGTACTTAATACTGCCACAGTAAAAGTTATTTAGTGTTATATGATCAGGGTGACTTTTGAACACTGGAAATAAATCGTGTACTCGTCCCGGCAGTAGCCCCGTGGCACTCAAAATTTCCCTGGAATTTTCTAGTGTTTACTTTACAATTCTCTTTTGCCATATATCGGCGCGTAACTCCTCCCGCAGCTTTGAGAAAACCCCGACTATATATACATCAAAACGTGCGGCTCGATCAGGGGAGGGGTGCTATGACTTTTGGTGTTGAAATTCCTATTTTTCCCAAAGTTATTCCTAAAACAAAATAGGCATGATTCTCCATTGGAAATGAATGGGAATTTCTTTTTAAACACAAAATTTCAACTTTTTTTGGAGTCACCTAGCTCTCTTATACTTGCACATAGAAATGTGATTCAAACTTTAAAACGAAGGAAAACTTGTGCTCTCTTCACAACACTAAACTGTTTTAACATAACATGTAAACTTTTCAAACTATGAGCTGTCAAACGAGGAGTGGAAATCACTTTTTCTTCAAAGTTAGAGTGGAAGCGGCAGTTATTGACAGTCTTAATGCTCAAATGCAGGCCAGGCAGGTATGGTGTGTGTGTGTGTGTGTGTGTGTGTGCTGTAGTGTCGTGCATAGAGTTAGTGCATGTTCCTACTGCCTTGTGCTCTGTGTGCTACTCTCTGCTGTACTCGTCCCGGCAGTAGCCCCGTGGCACTCAAAATTTTCCTGGAATTTTCTAGTGTTTACTTTACAATTCTCTTCTGCCATATTTCGGCGCGTAACTCCTCCCGCAGCTTTGAGAAAACCCTGACAATATATACATCAAAACGTGCGGCTCGATCGGGGGAGGGGTGCTATGACTTTTGGTGTTGAAATTCCTATTCTTCCCAAAGTTATTCCCAAAACAAAATAGGCATGATTCTCCATTGGAAATGAATGGGAATTTCTTTTTGAACACAAAATTTCATCTTTTTTCAGAATCACCTAGCTCTCTCATACCTGCACATAGAAATGTGATTCAAACTTTAAAACGAAGGAAAACGTGTGCTCTCTCCAAAACACTAAACTGTTTTAACATAACATGTAAACTTTTCAAACTATGAGCAGTCAAACAAGGAGTGGAAATCACTTTTTCTTCAAAGTTAGAGTGGAAGCGTCAGTTATTGACAGTCTTACTGCTCAAATGCAGGCCAGGCAGGTATGGTGTGTGTGTGTGTTTGTGTTGTGTTAATACACACTGTATTGTGCTATCACAGGGTATATGTGAAGCGTCAAGTGATGTAGTGTAGTGCTTAGAGTCAGTGCATGTTGCTACTGCCTTGTGCTCTGTGTGCTACTCTCTGCTTACATCTACTGTTACACTTGATACTGACCAGTAAGATGTTCTTAATACTGCCACAGTAAAAGTTACTTAGTGTTATATGATCAGGGTGACTTTTGAACACTGGAAATAAATCATGTACTCGTCCCGGCAGTAGCCCCGTGGCACTCAAAATTTCCTGGAATTTTCTAGTTAGTGCCACGGGGTTCTAGCTCCGAGGCCTTCCACTCCAGAAGCTGGAGAGGAAGGCCTCGGGGCAAAGCCCCGAGGCAACTATTAATCTTCTCCATACTTATTATTAGTGCCACGGGGTTCAAGCCCCGAGGCATTCCACTCCAGAAGCTGGAGAGGAATGCCTCGGGCGAAGCCCGAGGCAACTATTAATCTTCTCCATACTTAATATTATTTTTCAACTTCTTCCGCCGTTTTTCGGCGCGTAACTCCTCCCACAGTTTTGAGAAAACCCCGACAATATATACATCAAAACGTGCGGCTCGATCGGGGGAGGGGTGCTATGACTTTTGGTGTTGAAATTCCAAAGTTTCCCAAAGTTATTCCCAAAAAACCGGGAATATTTCTCCATTGGAAATGAATGGGAATTTTTTTTTAAAACTACAAAAATTCAGAGTCACCTAGCTCGCTCATACGTGCACGTAGAAACATCATTCAAACTTCAAAACGAAGGAAAACTTGTCCTCTCTGGAAAAAAACCAAACTGTTTTACATAACATGTACATTTTTCAAACTATGAGCAGTCAAACGAGGAGTGGAAATCACTTTTTCGTCAAAGTTAGAGTGGAAGCGGCAGTTAGCTAGAGTGTGAGAAGCAGTAAACCATAACCTTAATTTTTATTTTTAACTCGAGCTCACGGCCAAACCGTAAAAAGGAGACAAATAATTTTTTGTCAAAATGTAGACATAGGTGTTGGGATTCATAAAATGTGACTTTGACCGGCGGGATCTGCACAAAATTTAAACGGGGGGGCCGAGACCGGCGGCAATACCTGTCTCGCTCCCCATTAAACCTAATGTAATCGTCTTCTTATTTCAAAAGACTCTCACTCTGTGTTCGCACTGAGCT
>NC_070581.1:3039856-3052356 GCF_027409825.1 Scomber japonicus
CAAATTTCGGCGCGTAACTCCTCCCACAGTTTTGAGAAAACCCCGACAATATATACATCAAAACGTGCGGCTCGATCGGGGGATGGGTGCTATGACTGTTGGTGTTGAAATTCCAATTTTTCCCAAAGTTATTCCCGAAACAATATAGGCATGATTCTCCATTGGAAATGAATGGGAATTTCTTTTTAAACACAAAATTTCAACTTTTTTCAGAATCACCTAGCTCTCTCATACTTGCACATAGAAATGTGATTCAAACTTTAAAACGGAGGAAAACTTGTGCTCTCTCCAAAACACTAAACTGTTTTTACATAACATGTAAACTTTTCAAAGTATGAGCAGTCAAACGAGGAGTGGAAATCACTTTTTTTTCAAAGTTAGAGTGGAAGCGTCAGTTATTGACAGTCTTACTGCTCTAATGCAGGCCAGGCAGGTATGTGTGTGTCTTTGTGTGTGAGTGTTTGTACACACTATGTTGTGTGCTAATACAGGGTATGTGTGAAGCGTCAAATGCTGTAGTGTCGGGCACAGAGTTAGTGCATGTTCCTACTGCCTTGTGCTCTGTGTGCTACTCTCTGCTGTACTCATCCCGGCAGTAGCCCCGTGGCACTCAAAATTTCCCTGGAATTTTCTAGTGTTTACTTTACAATTCTCTTTTGCCATATTTCGGCGCGTAACTCGTCCCGCAGCTTTGAGAAAACCCCAACAATATATACATCAAAACGTGCGGCTCAATCGGGGGAGGGGTGCTATGACTTTTGGTGTTGAAATTCCAAAGTTTCCCAAAGTTATTCCCAAAACAAAATAGGCATGATTCTCCATTGGAAATGAATGGGAATTTCTTTTTGAACACAAAATTTCATCTTTTTTCAGAATCACCTAGCTCTCTCATACTTGCACATAGAAATGTGATTCAAACTTTAAAACGAAGGAAGACTTGTGCTCTCTTCACAACACTAAACTGTTTTTACATAGCATGTAAACTTTTCAAACTATGAGCAGTCAAACGAGGAGTGGAAATCACTTTTTCTTCAAAGTTAGAGTGGAAGTGTCAGTTATTGACACTCTTACTGCTCAAATGCAGGCCAGGCAGGTATGGTGTGTGTGTGTGTGTGTGTGTGTGTGTGTGTGTGTGTGTGTGTGCTGTAGTGTCGTGCATAGAGTTAGTGCATGTTCCTACTGCCTTGTGCTCTGTGTTCTACTCTTTGCTGTACTCGTCCCGGCAGTAGCCCCGTGGCACTCAAAATTTCCCTGGAATTTTCTAGTGTTTACTTTACAATTCTCTTCCGCCATATTTCGGCGCGTAACTCGTCCCGCAGATTTGAGAAAACCCCAACAATATATACATCAAAACGTGCGGCTCGATCGGGGGAGGGGTGCTATGACTTTTGGTGTTGAAATTCCAAAGTTTCCCAAAGTTATTCCCAAAACAATATCGGCATAATTCTCCATTGGAAATGAATGGGAATTTCTTTTTGAACAAAAAATTTCTTCTTTTTTCAGAATCACCTAGCTCTCTCATACTTGCACATAGAAATGTGATTCAAACTTTAAAACGGAGAAAAACTTGTGCTCTCTTCGAAACACTAAACGGTTTTTACATAACATGTAAACTTTTCAAACTATGAGCATTCAAACGAGGAGTGGAAGTCACTTTTTCTTCAAAGTTAGAGTGGAAGTGTCAGTTATTGACACTCTTACTGCTCAAATGCAGGCCAGACAGGTGTGTGTGTGTGTGTGTGTGTGTGTGTGTGTGTGTGTGTGCTGTAGTGTCGTGCATAGAGTTAGTGCATGTTCCTACTGCCTTGTGCTCTGTGTGCTACTCTCTGCTGTACTCGTCCCGGCAGTAGCCCCGTGGCACTCAAAATTTCCCTGGAATTTTCTAGTGTTTACTTTACAATTCTCTTTTGCCAAATTTCGGCGCGTAACTCCTCCCACAGTTTTGAGAAAACCCCAACAATATATACATCAAAACGTGCGGCTCGATCGGGGGAGGGGTGCTATGACTTTTGGTGTTGAAATTCCAATTTTTCCCAAAGTTATTCCCAAAACAAAATCGTCATGATTCTCCATAGGAAAAGAATGGGAATTTCTTTTTAAACACAAAATTTCAACTTTTTTCAGTCACCTAGCTCTCTCATACCTGCACATAGAAATGTGATTTAAACTTTAAAACGAAGGAAAACTTGTTCTCTCTTCACAACACTAAACTGTTTTAACATAACATGTAAACTTTTCAAACTATGAGCAGTCAAACAAGGAGTGGAAATCACTTTTTCTTCAAAGTTAGAGTGGAAGTGTCAGTCATTGACACTCTTACTGCTCAAATGCAGGCCAGGCAGGTATGTGTGTGTGTGTGTGTGTGTTTGTGTTGTGTTAATACACACTGTATTGTGCTATCACAGAGTATATGTGAAGTGTAAAGTGATGTAGTGTAGTGCTTAGAGTTAGTGCATGTTGCTACTCTCTGCTTACATCTACTGTTACACTTGATACTGACTAGTAAGATGTACTTAATACTGCCACAGTAAAACTTACTTAGTGTTATATGATCAGGGTGACTTTTGAAGACTGGAAATAAATCGTGTACTCGTCCCGGCAGTAGCCCCGTGGCACTCAAAATTTCCCTGGAATTTTCTAGTGTTTACTTTACAATTCTCTTTTGCCATATTTCGGCGCGTAACTCCTCCCGCAGCTTTGAGGAAACCTCGACAATATATACATCAAAACGTGCGGCTCGATAGGGGGAGGGGTGCTATGACTTTTGGTGTTGAAATTCCAAAGTTTCCCAAAGTTATTCCCAAAACAATATCGGCATAATTCTCCATTGGAAATGAATGGGAATTTCTTTTTGAACACAAAATTTCATCTTTTTTCAGAGTCACCTAGCTCTCTTATACTTGCACATGGAAATGTGATTCAAACTTTAAAACGAAGGACAACTTGTTCTCTCTTCACAACACTAAACTGTTTTTCCATAACATGTAAACTTTTCAAACTATGAGCATTCAAACGAGGAGTGGAAATCACTTTTTCTTCAAAGTTAGAGTGGAAGCATTAGTTATTGACAGTCTTACTGCTCAAATGCAGGCCAGGCAGGTATGTGTGTGTCTTTGTGTGTGTGTGTGTGTGTGTGTGTGTTTGTATACACTATGTTGTGTGCTAAGACAGGGTATGTGTGAAGCGTCAAGTGCTGTAGTGTAGTGCTTAGAGTTAGTGCATGTTCCTACTGCCTTGTGCTCTGTGTGCTACTCTCTGCTGTACTCATCCCGGCAGTAGCCCCGTGGCACTCAAAATTTCCCTGGAATTTTCTAGTTATTATTATTTTACTTCTTCCGCCGTTTTTCGGCGCGTAACTCCTCCCGCAGCTTTGAGAAAACCCCGACAATATATACATCAAAACGTGCGGCTCGATCGGGGGATGGGTGCTATGACTTTTGGTGTTGAAATTCCAAAGTTTCCCAAAGTTATTCCCAAAAAACCGGGAGATTTCTCCATTGGAAATGAATGGGAATTTTTTGAAAAACCCCAAAAATTTCACCTTTTTTCACCTTTTTTCAGAGTCACGTAGCTCGCTCATACGTGCACGTAGAAACGTGATTAAAACTTTAAAACGGAGGAAAACTTGTCCTCTCTGGAAAAATACCGAACTGTTTTTACATAAAATGTAAAATTTTCAAACTATGAGCAGTCAAACGAGGAGTGGAAATCACTTTTTCGTCAAAGTTAGAGTGGAAGCGGCAGTTAGCTAGAGTGTGAGAAGCAGTAATGCATAACCTTAATTTTTATTTTTAACTCGAGCTCACGGCCAAACCGTAAAAAGAAGACAAATAATTTTTTGTCAAAATATAGACATAGGTGTTGGGATTCATAAAATGTGACTTTGACAGGCGGGGTCTGCACACAATTCAAACGGGGGGTCCGAGACCGGCGGCAATATCTGTCTCGCTGCCCATTAAACCTAATGTAATCGTCATCTTTTTTCAAAAGAATCTCACTCTGTGTTCACACTGAGCTTACTCGCTCATTTTAAGGAATATCTGAATAAAATAAACACTGTCAGAATCTGCCGGCTTCTGTGTCTCTCACGGTGTTTTCGGTTTTTGGACAGGAGTTACGGTTTTCTCACAGTTTACAATTGTTCGGAACCTTGTCAGAAGCCAAATTCTTAGAATTTTGAGACATTTTTCAAGGCAGATCCTGAAATCGCCGTAGCAACCGCAGGGCCTTAGCTGACAATGGCAACCTGTTGCTGGGCAGAAACTGACCTACTTTTTTGTGATTGGCTGAACTGACCTACCTTTTTGTGATTGGCTAATTCTACCTGTCTGTCTGTTTTACCAGTTAACTGAGGTAGCGGCCGAGCTAGTATTGATACTCTCTCTATATATACATATGAATTATACTGACAGTCTTACTGCTCAAATGCAGGCTGGTGTGTGTGTGTGTGTGCGTGCCTGCGTGTGTGTGTGTGAGTACATACTGTGTTGTAGTGCTTAGTTAGTGCATGTTGCTACTGCCTTGTGCTCTGTGTGCTACTCTCTGCTTACATCTACTGTTACACTTGAGACTGACCAGTAAGATGTTCTTAATACTGCCACAGTAAAAGTTACTTAGTGTTATATGATCAGGGTGACTTTTGAACACTGGAAATAAATGGTGTACTCGTCCCGGCAGTAGCCCCGTGGCACTCAAAATTTCCCTGGAATTTTCTAGTGTTTACTTTACAATTCTCTTTTGCCATATTTCGGCGCGTAACTTGTCCCGCAGCTTTGAGAAAACCCCAACAATATATACATCAAAACGTGCGGCTCGATCGGGGGAGGGGTGCTATGACTTTTGGTGTTGAAATTCCTATTTTTCCCAAAGTTATTCCCAAAACAAAACAGGCATAATTCTCCATTGGAAATGAATGGGAATTTCTTTTTGAACACAAAATTTCATCTTTTTTCAGAATCACCTAGCTCTCTTATACTTGCACATAGAAATGTGATTCAAAATTTAAAACGAAGGAAAACTTGTGCTCTCTTCACAACACTAAACTGTTTTAACATAACATGTAAACTTTTCAAAGTATGAGCAGTCAAACGAGGAGTGGAAATCACTTTTTTTTCAAAGTTAGAGTGCAAGCGTCAGTTATTGACAGTCTTACTGCTCAAATGCAGGCCAGGCAGGTATGTGTGTGTGTGTGTGTGTGTGTGTGTGTGTTTGTATACACTATGTTGTGTGCTAATACAGGGTATGTGTGAAGCGTCAAGTGCTGTAGTGTAGTGCTTAGAGTTAGTGCATGTTGCTACTGCCTTGTGCTCTGTGTGCTACTCTCTGCTGTACTCGTCCCGGCAGTAGCCCCGTGGCACTCAAAATTTCCCTGGAATTTTCTAGTGTTTACTTTACAATTCTCTTTTGCCATATTTCGGCGCGTAACTTGTCCCGCAGCTTTGAGAAAACCCCAACAATATATACATCAAAACGTGCGGCTCGATCGGGGGAGGGGTGCTATGACTTTTGGTGTTGAAATTCCTATTTTTCCCAAAGTTATTCCCAAAACAAAACAGGCATAATTCTCCATTGGAAATGAATGGGAATTTCTTTTTGAACACAAAATTTCATCTTTTTTCAGAATCACCTAGCTCTCTTATACTTGCACATAGAAATGTGATTCAAAATTTAAAACGAAGGAAAACTTGTGCTCTCTTCACAACACTAAACTGTTTTAACATAACATGTAAACTTTTCAAAGTATGAGCAGTCAAACGAGGAGCGGAAATCACTTTTTTTTCAAAGTTAGAGTGCAAGCGTCAGTTATTGACACTCTTACTGCTCAAATGCAGGCCAGGCAGGTGTGTGTGTGTGTGTGTGTGTGAGTGTTTGTACACACTATGTTGTGTGCTAATACAGGGTATGTGTGAAGCGTCAAGTGCTGTAGTGTAGTGCTTAGAGTTAGTGCATGTTGCTACTGCCTTGTGCTCTGTGTGCTACTCTCTGCTGTACTCGTCCCGGCAGTAGCCCCGTGGCACTCAAAATTTCCCTGGAATTTTCTAGTGTTTACTTTACAATTCTCTTTTGCCAAATTTCGGCGCGTAACTCCTCCCACAGTTTTGAGAAAACCCCGACAATATATACATCAAAACGTGCGGCTCGATAGGGGGAGGGGTGCTATGACTTTTGGTGTTGAAATTCCAATTTTTCACAAAGTTATTCCCAAAACAACACAGGCATGATCCTCCATTGGAAATGAATGGGAATTTCTTTTTAAACACAAAATTTCATCTTTTTTCAGAGTCACCTAGCTCTCTTATACTTGCACATGGAAATGTGATTCAAACTTTAAAACGAAGGACAACTTGTTCTCTCTTCACAACACTAAACTGTTTTAACATAACATGTAAACTTTTCAAACTATGAGCTGTCAAACGAGGAGTGGAAATCACTTTTTCTTCAAAGTTAGAGTGGAAGCGGCAGTTATTGACAGTCTTAATGCTCAAATGCAGGCCAGGCAGGTATGGTGTGTGTGTGTGTGTGTGTGTGTGTGTTTGCTTGTGTTGTGTTAATACACACTGTATTGTGCTATCACAGAGTATATGTGAAGTGTAAAGTGATGTAGTGTAGTGCTTAGAGTTAGTGCATGTTGCTACTCTCTGCTTACATCTACTGTTACACTTGATACTGACTAGTAAGATGTACTTAATACTGCCACAGTAAAAGTTACTTAGTGTTATATGATCAGGGTGACTTTTGAACACTGGAAATAAATCGTGTACTCGTCCCGGCAGTAGCCCCGTGGCACTCAAAATTTCCCTGGAATTTTCTAGTGTTTGCTTTACAATTCTCTTTTGCCATATTTCGGCGTGTAACTCGTCCCGCAGCTTTGAGAAAACCCCGACAATATATACATCAAAACGTGCGGCTCGATCGGGGGAGGGGTGCTATGACTTTTGGTGTTGAAATTCCAATTTTTCCCAAAGTTATTCCCAAAACAAAACAGGTATAATTCTCCATTGGAAATGAATGGGAATTTCTTTTTGAACACAAAATTTCATCTTTTTTCAGAGTCACATAGCTCTCTTATACTTGCACATGGAAATGTGATTCAAACTTTAAAACGAAGGACAGCTTGTTCTCTCTTCACAACACTAAACTGTTTTTCCATAACATGTAAACTTTTCAAACTATGAGCATTCAAACGAGGAGTGGAAATCACTTTTTCTTCAAAGTTAGAGTGGAAGCATTAGTTATTGATACTCTTACTGCTCAAATGCAGGCCAGGCAGGTATGTGTGTGTGTGTGTGTTTGTACACACTATGTTGTGTGCTAATACAGGGTATGTGTGAAGCGTCAAGTGCTGTAGTGTCGTGCATAGAGTTAGTGCATGATGCTACTGCCTTGTGCTCTGTGTGCTACTCTCTGCTTACATCTACTGTTACACTTGATACTGACCAGTAAGATGTACTTAATACTGCCACAGTAAAAGTTATTTAGTGTTATATGATCAGGGTGACTTTTGAACACTGGAAATAAATCGTGTACTCGTCCCGGCAGTAGCCCCGTGGCACTCAAAATTTCCCTGGAATTTTCTAGTGTTTACTTTACAATTCTCTTTTGCCATATATCGGCGCGTAACTCCTCCCGCAGCTTTGAGAAAACCCCGACTATATATACATCAAAACGTGCGGCTCGATCAGGGGAGGGGTGCTATGACTTTTGGTGTTGAAATTCCTATTTTTCCCAAAGTTATTCCTAAAACAAAATAGGCATGATTCTCCATTGGAAATGAATGGGAATTTCTTTTTAAACACAAAATTTCAACTTTTTTTGGAGTCACCTAGCTCTCTTATACTTGCACATAGAAATGTGATTCAAACTTTAAAACGAAGGAAAACTTGTGCTCTCTTCACAACACTAAACTGTTTTAACATAACATGTAAACTTTTCAAACTATGAGCTGTCAAACGAGGAGTGGAAATCACTTTTTCTTCAAAGTTAGAGTGGAAGCGGCAGTTATTGACAGTCTTAATGCTCAAATGCAGGCCAGGCAGGTATGGTGTGTGTGTGTGTGTGTGTGTGTGCTGTAGTGTCGTGCATAGAGTTAGTGCATGTTCCTACTGCCTTGTGCTCTGTGTGCTACTCTCTGCTGTACTCGTCCCGGCAGTAGCCCCGTGGCACTCAAAATTTTCCTGGAATTTTCTAGTGTTTACTTTACAATTCTCTTCTGCCATATTTCGGCGCGTAACTCCTCCCGCAGCTTTGAGAAAACCCTGACAATATATACATCAAAACGTGCGGCTCGATCGGGGGAGGGGTGCTATGACTTTTGGTGTTGAAATTCCTATTCTTCCCAAAGTTATTCCCAAAACAAAATAGGCATGATTCTCCATTGGAAATGAATGGGAATTTCTTTTTGAACACAAAATTTCATCTTTTTTCAGAATCACCTAGCTCTCTCATACCTGCACATAGAAATGTGATTCAAACTTTAAAACGAAGGAAAACGTGTGCTCTCTCCAAAACACTAAACTGTTTTAACATAACATGTAAACTTTTCAAACTATGAGCAGTCAAACAAGGAGTGGAAATCACTTTTTCTTCAAAGTTAGAGTGGAAGCGTCAGTTATTGACAGTCTTACTGCTCAAATGCAGGCCAGGCAGGTATGGTGTGTGTGTGTGTTTGTGTTGTGTTAATACACACTGTATTGTGCTATCACAGGGTATATGTGAAGCGTCAAGTGATGTAGTGTAGTGCTTAGAGTCAGTGCATGTTGCTACTGCCTTGTGCTCTGTGTGCTACTCTCTGCTTACATCTACTGTTACACTTGATACTGACCAGTAAGATGTTCTTAATACTGCCACAGTAAAAGTTACTTAGTGTTATATGATCAGGGTGACTTTTGAACACTGGAAATAAATCATGTACTCGTCCCGGCAGTAGCCCCGTGGCACTCAAAATTTCCTGGAATTTTCTAGTGTTTACTTTACAATTCTCTTCCGCCATATTTCGGCGCGTAACTCCTCCCACAGCTTTGAGAAAACCCTGACAATATATACATCAAAACGTGCGGCTCGATCGGGGGAGGGGTGCTATGACTTTTGGTGTTGAAATTCCAATTTTTCCCAAAGTTATTCCCAAAACAAAACAGGCATGATCCTCCATTGGAAATGAATGGGAATTTCTTTTTAAACACAAAATTTCATCTTTTTTCAGAATCACCTAGCTCTCTTATACTTGAACATAGAAATGTGATTCAAACTTTAAAACGGAGGAAAACTTGTGCTCTCTCCAAAACACTAAACTGTTTTTCCATAACATGTAAACTTTTCAAACTATGAGCATTCAAACGAGGAGTGGAAATCACTTTTTCTTCAAAGTTAGAGTGGAAGCATTAGTTATTGACACTCTTACTGCTCAAATGCAGGCCAGGCAGGTATGTGTGTGTGTGTGTGTGTGTTTGTATACACTATGTTGTGTGCTAATACAGGGTATGTGTGAAGCGTCAAGTGCTGTAGTGTAGTGCTTAGAGTTAGTGCATGTTGCTACTGCCTTGTGCTCTGTGTGCTACTCTCTGCTTACATCTACTGTTACACTTGATACTGACTAGTAAGATGTACTTAATACTGCCACAGTAAGAGTTACTTAGTGTTATATGATCAGGGTGACTTTTGAAGACTGGAAATAAATCGTGTACTCGTCCCGGCAGTAGCCCCGTGGCACTCAAAATTTCCCTGGAATTTTCTAGTGTTTACTTTACAATTCTCTTTTGCCATATTTCGGCGTGTAACTCGTCCCGCAGCTTTGAGAAAACCCCAACAATATATACATCAAAACGTGCGGCTCGATCGGGGGAGGGGTGCTATGACTTTTGGTGTTGAAATTCCAATTTTTCCCAAAGTTATTCCCAAAACAAAACAGGCATGATTCTCCATTGGAAATGAATGGGAATTTCTTTTTGAACACAAAATTTCATCTTTTTTCAGAGTCACCTAGCTCTCTTATACTTGCACATGGAAATGTGATTCAAACTTTAAAACGAAGGACAACTTGTTCTCTCTTCACAACACTAAACTGTTTTTCCATAACATGTAAACCTTTCAAACTATGAGCATTCAAACGAGGAGTGGAAATCACTTTTTAGAGTGGAAGCATTAGTTATTGACACTCTTACTGCTCAAATGCAGGCCAGGCAGGTATGTGTGTGTGTGTGTGTGTGTGTGTGTGTGTGTTTGTATACACTATGTTGTGTGCTAATACAGGGTATGTGTGAAGCGTCAAGTGCTGTAGTGTAGTGCTTAGAGTTAGTGCATGTTGCTACTGCCTTGTGCTCTGTGTGCTACTCTCTGCTTACATCTACTGTTACACTTGATACTGACCAGTAAGATGTACTTAATACTGCCACAGTAAAAGTTACTTAGTGTTATATGATCAGGGTGACTTTTGAACACTGGAAATAAATCATGTACTCGTCCCGGCAGTAGCCCCGTGGCACTCAAAATTTCCCTGCAATTTTCTAGTGTTTACTTTACAATTCTCTTTTGCCATATTTCGGCGCGTAACTCCTCCCACAGCTTTGAGAAAACCCCAACAATATATACATCAAAACGTTCGGCTCGATCGGGGGAGGGGTGCTATGACTTTTGGTGTTGAAATTCCAATTTTTCCCAAAGTTATTCCCGAAACAAAACAGGCATAATTCTCCATTGGGAATGAATGGGAATTTCTTTTTGAACACAAAATTTCATCTTTTTTCAGAATCACCTAGCTCTCTTATACTTGCACATAGAAATGTGATTCAAACTTTAAAACGAAGGAAAACTTGTTCTCTCTTCACAACACAGTTATTGACACTCTTACTGCTCAAATGAAGGCCAGGCAGGTGTGTGTGTGTGTGTGTGTGTGTTAGTGTCTTTGTGTGTGTGTTTTGTACACACTATGTAGTGTGCTAACATTATATGTGAAGTGTAAAGTGCTGTAGTGTCGTGCATAGAGTTAGTGCATGTTGCTACTGCCTTATGCTCTGTGTGCTACTCTCTGCTGTACTCGTCCCGGCAGTAGCCCCGTGGCACTCAAAATTTCCCTGGAATTTTCTAGTGTTTACTTTACAATTCTCTTTTGCCATATTTCGGCGCGTAACTCGTCCCGCAGCTTTGAGAAAACCCCAACAATATATACATCAAAACGTTCGGCTCGATCGGGGGAGGGGTGCTATGACTTTTGGTGTTGAAATTGCAATTTTTCCCAAAGTTATTCCCAAAACAAAACAGGCATAATTCTCCATTGGAAATGAATGGGAATTTCTTTTTGAACACAAAATTTCATCTTTTTTCAGAGTCACCTAGCTCTCTTATACTTGCACATGGAAATGTGATTCAAACTTTAAAACGAAGGACAACTTGTTCTCTCTTCACAACACTAAACTGTTTTTCCATAACATGTAAACTTTTCAAACTATGAGCATTCAAAGGAGGAGTGGAAATCACTTTTTCTTCAAAGTTAGAGTGGAAGCATTAGTTATTGACACTCTTACTGCTCAAATGCAGGCCAGGCAGGTGTGTGTGTGTGTGTGTCTGTGTGTGAGTGTTTGTATACACTATGTTGTGTGCTAATACAGGGTATGTGTGAAGCGTCAAGTGCTGTAGTGTCGTGCATAGAGTTAGTGCATGTTGCTACAGCCTTGTGCTCTGTGTGCTACTCTCTGCTGTACTCGTCCCGGCAGTAGCCCCGTGGCACTCAAAATTTCCCTGGAATTTTCTAGTTAGTGCCACGGGGTTCTAGCTCCGAGGCATTCCACTCCAGAAGCTGGAGAGGAATGCCTCGGGCGAAGCCCGAGGCAACTATTAATCTTCTCCATACTTAATTAGTGCCACGGGGTTCAAGCCCCGAGGCATTCCACTCCAGAAGCTGGAGAGGAATGCCTCGGGCGAAGCCCGAGGCAACTATTAATCTTCTCCATACTTAATATTTTTCTTCTTATTCTTCTTCCGCCGTTTTTCGGCGCGTAACTCCTCCCGCAGCTTTGAGAAAACCCCGACAATATATACATCAAAACGTGCGGCTCGATCGGGGGATGGGTGCTATGACTTTTGGTGTTGAAATTCCAAAGTTTCCCAAAGTTATTCCCAAAAAACCGGGAATAATTCTCCATTGAAAATGAATGGGAATTTTTTTTTAAAAACACAAAATTTCACCTTTTTTCAGAGTCACCTAGCTCGCTCATACGTGCACGTAGAAACGTGATTAAAACTTCAAAACGGAGGAAAATTTGTCCTCTCTGGACAAATACAAACTATTTTAACATAACATGTAAACTTTTCAAACTATGAGAAGTCAAACGAGGAGTGGAAATCACTTTTTCGTCAAAGTTAGAGTGGAAGCAGCAGTTAGCTAGAGTGTGAGAAGCAGTAAACCATAACCTTAATTTTTATTTTTAACTCGAGCTCACGGCCAAACCGTAAAAAGGAGACAAATAATTTTTTGTCAAAATGCAGACATAGGTGTTGGGATTCATAAA
>NC_070581.1:3057356-3059856 GCF_027409825.1 Scomber japonicus
TCTATCTATCTATCTATCTATCTATCTTTGTATCTATCTATCTATCTATCTATCTATCTATCTATCTATCTATCTATCTATCTATCTATCTATCTATCTATGTATCTATCTATTAGATAGATACATAGATAGATAGATAGATACACATTTATGTTTGTGTGTGTGTTAAGTTACGGTTTTCTCACAGTTTGCAATTGTTCGGAACCTTGTCAGAAGCCAAATCTTTTAGAATTTTGAGACATTTTTCAAGGCAGATCCTGAAATCGCCATAGCAACCGCAGGGCCTTAGCTGACCATGGCAACCTGTTGCTGGGCAGAATCTGATCTACCTTTTTGTGATTGGCTGAACTGACCTACCTTTTTGTGATTGGCTAATTCTACCTGTCTGTCTGTTTTGCCAGTTAACTGAGCTAATTCATTTGAATGGATTAATTCATGTTTACTGTGGACACAATAAATAGTTTTATTGTATTGTATTGTAGTTATATGATTCGTGGTTTATAAAAAGATTCAACATTTATCAATAGAAGATGAACAAAATGTACATAATATCATTTCATACAACTAAGTAATTTAAAATAAATGATTTGAAGATTTACTTAATAATTTCATTACAGTGATGTTCCTGTCGGTGGAAAAAATGAAGTAGAATTTAATTTATAAGTTTAAATACATATTATTTATGCTTAAATGTGATAATAACATTAACTTAATATTTTCAAGAACGTTAAGTTGAGAATAAAGTACATTCATAAGAAAAAAATAAATCGTGTACTCGTCCCGGCAGTAGCCCCGTGGCACTCAAAATTTCCCTGGAATTTTCTAGTGTTTACTTTACAATTCTCTTTTGCCAAATTTCGGCGCGTAACTCCTCCCACAGTTTTGAGAAAACCCCGACAATATATACATCAAAACGTGCGGCTCGATCGGGGGAGGGGTGCTATGACTTTTGGTGTTGAAATTCCAATTTTTCACAAAGTTATTCCCAAAACAAAACAGGCATGATCCTCCATTGGAAATGAATGGGAATTTCTTTTTAAACTCAAAATTTCATCTTTTTTCAGAATCACCTAGCTCTCTTATACTTGCACATAGAAATGTGATTCAAACGGTAAAACGGAGGAAAACTTGTGCTCTCTCCAAAACACTAAACTGTTTTTACATAACATGTAAACTTTTCAAACTATGAGCAGTCAAACGAGGAGTGGAAATCACTTTTTTTTCAAAGTTAGAGTGGAAGCGTCAGTTATTGACAGTCTTACTGCTCAAATGCAGGCCAGGCAGGTATGGTGTGTGTGTGTGTGTGTGTGTGTGTGTGTGTGTGTGTCTTTGTGTGTGAGTGTTTGTACACACTATATTATGTGCTAATACAGGGTATGTGTGAAGCGTCAAATGCTGTAGTGTCGTGCATAGAGTTAGTGCATGTTGCTACTGCCTTGTGCTCTGTGTGCTACTCTCTGCTTACATCTACTGTTACACTTGATACTGACCAGTAAGATGTACTTATTACTGCCACAGTAAAAGTTACTTAGTGTTATGTGATCAGGGTGACTTTTGAACACTGGAAATAAATCATGTACTCGTCCCGGCAGTAGCCCCGTGGCACTCAAAATTTCCCTGGAATTTTCTAGTGTTTACTTTACAATTCTCTTTTGCCATATTTCGGCGCGTAACTCCTCCCACAGCTTTGAGAAAACCCTGACAATATATACATCAAAACGTGCGGCTCGATCGGGGGAGGGGTGCTATGACTTTTGGTGTTGAAATTCCTATTTTTTCCAAAGTTATTCCCAAAACAACACAGGCATAATCCTCCATTGGAAATGAATGGGAATTTTTTTTTAAACACAAAATTTCATCTTTTTTCAGAAGCACCTAGCTCTCTCATACTTGCACATAGAAATGTGATTCAAACTTTAAAACAAAGGAAAACTTGTGCTCTCTTCACAACACTAAACTGTTTTAACATAACATGTAAACTTTTAAAAGTATGATCAGTCAAACGAGGAGTGGAAGTCAATTTTTCTTGAAAGTTAGAGTGGAATCATCAGTTATTGACACTCTTACTGCTCAAATGCAGGCCAGGCAGGTGTGTGTGTGTGTGTGTGTGTGTGAGTGTGTGTGTGTGTGTGTGTGTGTGTGTGTGTGTGTGTGTCTTTGTACACACTATGTTGTGTGCTAATACAGGGTATGTGTGAAGCGTCAAGTGCTGTAGTGTCGTGCATAGAGTTAGTGCATGTTCCTACTCTCTGCTGTACTCGTCCCGGCAGTAGCCCCGTGGCACTCAAAATTTCCCTGGAATTTTCTAGTGTTTACTTTACAATTCTCTTTTGCCATATTTCGGCGCGTAACTCCTCCCACAGTTTTGAGAAAACCCCGACAATATATACATCAAAACGTGCGGCTCGATCGGGGGAGGGGTGCTATGACTTTTGGTGTTGAAATTCCAATTTTCCCCAAAGTTATTCCCAAAACAAAACAGGCATAATTCTCCATTGGA
>NC_070581.1:3067356-3087356 GCF_027409825.1 Scomber japonicus
GGGAAAGAGGTGCTATGACTTTTGGTGTTGAAATTCCTATTTTTCCCAAAGTTATTCCTAAAACAAAATAGGCATGATTCTCCATTGGAAATGAATGGGAATTTCTTTTTAAACACAAAATTTCATCTTTTTTCAGAATCACCTAGCTCTCTTATACCTGCACATAGAAATGTGATTCAAACTTTAAAACAGAGGAAAGCATGTGCTCTCTTCACAACACTAAACTGTTTTAACATAACATGTAAACTTTTCAAACTATGAGCAGTCAAACGAGGAGTGGAAATCACTTTTTCTTGAAAGTTAAAGTGGAAGCATTAGTTATTGACAGTCTTACTGCTCAAATGCAGGCCAGGCAGGTATGTGTGTGTGTGTGTGTGTGTGCTGTAGTGTCGTGCATAGAGTTAGTGCATGTTCCTACTGCCTTGTGCTCTGTGTGCTACTCTCTGCTGTACTCGTCCCGGCAGTAGCCCCGTGGCACTCAAAATTTCCCTGGAATTTTCTAGTGTTTACTTTACAATTCTCTTTTGCCATATTTCGGCGCGTAACTCGTCCCGCAGCTTTGAGAAAACCCCGACAATATATACATCAAAATGTGCGGCTCGATCGGGGGAGGGGTGCTATGACTTTTGGTGTTGAAATTCCAATTTTTCCCAAAGTTATTCCCAAAACAAAACAGGCATAATTCTCCATTGGAAATGAATGGGAATTTCTTTTTGAACACAAAATTTCATCTTTTTTCAGAGTCACCTAGCTCTCTTATACTTGCACATGGAAATGTGATTCAAACTTTAAAACGAAGGACAACTTGTTCTCTCTTCACAACACTAAACTGTTTTTCCATAACATGTAAACTTTTCAAACTATGAGCATTCAAACGAGGAGTGGAAATCACTTTTTCTTCAAAGTTAGAGTGGAAACATTAGTTATTGACACTCTTACTGCTCAAATGCAGGCCAGGCAGGTATGTGTGTGTGTGTGTGTGTGTCTTTGTGTGTCTTTGTGTGTGAGTGTTTGTACACACTATATTATGTGCTAATACAGGGGATGTGTGAAGCGTCAAATGCTTCACTGTTACACTTGATACTGACCAGTAAGATGTACTTAATACTGCCACAGTAAAAGTTACTTAGTGTTATATGATCAGGGTGACTTTTGAACACTGGAAATAAATTGTGTACTCGTCCCGGCAGTAGCCCCGTGGCAGTCAAAATTTCCCTGGAATTTTCTAGTGTTTACTTTACAATTCTCTTTTGCCATATTTCGGCGCGTAACTCGTCCCGCAGCTTTGAGAAAACCCCGACAATATATACATCAAAACGTGCGGCTCGATCGGGGGAGGGGTGCTATGACTTTTGGTGTTGAAATTCCAATTTTTCCCAAAGTTATTCCCAAAACAAAACAGGCATAATTCTCCATTGGAAATGAATGGGAATTTCTTTTTGAACACAAAATTTCATTTTTTTTCAGAGTCACCTAGCTCTCTTATACTTGCACATGGAAATGTGATTCAAACTTTAAAACGAAGGACAACTTGTTCTCTCTTCACAACACTAAACTGTTTTTCCATAACATGTAAACTTTTCAAACTATGAGCATTCAAACGAGGAGTGGAAATCACTTTTTCTTCAAAGTTAGAGTGGAAGCATTAGTTATTGACACTCTTACTGCTCAAATGCAGGCCAGGCAGGTATGTGTGTGTGTGTGTGTGTGTGTGTGTTTGTATACACTATGTTGTGTGCTAATACAGGGTATGTGTGAAGCGTCAAGTGCTGTAGTGTAGTGCTTAGAGTTAGTGCATGTTGCTACTGCCTTGTGCTCTGTGTGCTACTCTCTGCTGTACTCGTCCCGGCAGTAGCCCCGTGGCACTCAAAATTTCCCTGGAATTTTCTAGTGTTTACTTTACAATTCTCTTTTGCCATATTTCGGCGCGTAACTCCTCCCGCAGCTTTGAGAAAACCCCGACAATATATACATCAAAACGTGCGCCTCGATCGGGGGAGGGGTGCTATGACTTTTGGTGTTTAAATTCCTATTTTTCCCAAAGTTATTCCCAAAACAAAATAGGCATGATTCTCCATTGGAAATGAATGGGAATTTCTTTTTAAACACAAAATTTCATCTTTTTTCAGAATCACCTAGCTCTCTCATACTTGCACATAGAAATGTGATTCAAACTTTAAAACGGAGGAAAACTTGTGATCTCTTCACAACACTAAACTGTTTTAACATAACATGTAAACTTTTCAAACTATGAGCAGTCAAACGAGGAGTGGAAATCACTTTTTTTTCAAAGTTAGAGTGGAAGCGTCAGTTATTGACAGTCTTACTGCTCAAATGCAGGCCAGGCAGGTGTGTGTGTGTCTTTGTGTGTGAGTGTTTGTACACACTATGTTGTGTGCTAATACAGGGTATGTGTGAAGCGTCAAATGCTGTAGTGTCGTGCATAGGGTTAGTGCATGTTGCTACTGCCTTGTGCTCTGTGTGCTACTCTCTGCTTACATCTACTGTTACACTTGATACTGACCAGTAAGATGTAGTTAATACTGCCACAGTAAAAGTTACTTAGTGTTATATGATCAGGGTGACTTTTGAACACTGGAAATAAATCATGTACTCGTCCCGGCAGTAGCCCCGTGGCACTCAAAATTTCCCTGGAATTTTCTAGTGTTTATTTTACAATTCTCTTTTGCCAAATTTCGGCGCGTAACTCCTCCCACAGTTTTGAGAAAACCCCGACAATATATACATCAAAACGTGCGGCTCGATCGGGGGAGGGGTGCTATGACTTTTGGTGTTGAAATTCCAATTTTTCACAAAGTTATTCCCAAAACAAAACAGGCATGATCCTCCATTGGAAATGAATGGGAATTTCTTTTTAAACACAAAATTTCATCTTTTTTCAGAATCACCTAGCTCTCTCATACTTGCACATAGAAATGTGATTCAAACTTTAAAACGGACGAAAACTTGTGCTCTCTCCAAAACACTAAACTGTTTTTACATAACATGTAAACATTTCAAACTATGAGCAGTCAAACGAGGAGTGGAAATCACTTTTTTTTCAAAGTTAGAGTGGAAGCGTCAGTTATTGACACTCTTACTGCTCAAATGCAGGCCAGGCAGGTATTGTGTGTGTGTGTGTGTGTGTGTGTGTGTGTGTGTGTGTGTGTGTGTGTGTGTGTGTGAGAGAGTGTTTGTACACACTATATTATGTGCTAATACAGGGTATGTGTGAAGCGTCAAACGCTGTAGTGTCGTGCATAGAGTTAGTGCATGTTGCTACTGCCTTGTGCTCTGTGTGCTACTGTTACACTTGATACTGACCAGTAAGATGTACTTAATACTGCCACAGTAAAAGTTACTTAGTGTTATATGATCAGGGTGACTTTTGAACACTGGAAATAAATCATGTACTCGTCCCGGCAGTAGCCCCGTGGCACTCAAAATTTCCCTGGAATTTTCTAGTTAGTGCCACGGGGTTCAAGCTCCGAGGCCTTCCACTCCAGAAGCTGGAGAGGAAGGCCTCGGGGCGAAGCCCCGAGGCAACTATTAATCTTCTCCATACTTAATATTTTTCTTCTTATTCTTCTTCCGCCGTTTTTCGGCGCGTAACTCCTCCCGCAGCTTTGAGAAAACCCCGACAATATATACATCAAAACGTGCGGCTCGATCGGGGGATGGGTGCTATGACTTTTGGTGTTGAAATTCCAAAGTTTCCCAACGTTATTCCCAAAAAACCGGGAATATTTCTCCATTGGAAATGAATGGGAATTTTTTGAAAAACCCCAAAAATTTCACCTTTTTTCAGAGTCACATAGCTCTCCCATACGTGCAGGTAGAAACGTCATTCAAACTTTAAAACGGAGGAAAACTTGTCCTCTCTGGAAAAATACAAACTATTGTAACATAACATGTAAACTTTTCAAACTATGATCAGTCAAACGAGGAGTGGAAATCACTTTTTCGTCAAAGTTAGAGTGGAAGCGGCAGTTAGTTAGAGTGTGAGAAGCAGTAATTCATAACCTTCATTTTTATTTTTAACTCGAGCTCACGGCCAAACCGTAAAAAGGAGACAAATCATTTTTGGTCAAAATGTAGACATAGGTGTTGGGATTCATAAAATGTGAAGTTGACAGGCGGGGTCTGCACAAAATTTAAACGGGGGGGCCGAGACCGGCGGCAATACCTGTCTCACTCCCCATTAAACCTAATGTAATCATCTTCTTTTTTCAAAAGAATCTCACTCTGTGTTCACACTGAGCTTACTCGCTCATTTTAAGGAATATGTGAATAAAATAAAAACTGTCAGAATCTGCCGGCTTCTGTGTCTCTCACGGTGTTTTCGGTTTTTGGACAGGAGTTACGGTTTTCTCACAGTTTGCAATTGTTCGGGACCTTGTCAGAAGCCAAATCCCTCAGAATTTTGAGACATTTTTCAAGGCAGATCCTGAAATCGCCGTAGCAACCGCAGGGCCTTAGCTGACCTTGGCAACCTGTCGCTGGGCAGAAACTGACCTACTTTTTTGTGATTGGCTGAACTGATCTACCTTTTTGTGATTGGCTAATTCTACCTGTCTGTCTGTTTTGCCAGTTAACTGGGGTAGCAGCCGAGCTAGTATTGATACTCTCTCTCTATATATACATATGAATTATACTGACAGTCTTACTGCTCAAATGCAGGCTGGTGTGTGTGTGTGTGTGTGTGTGTGTGTGTGTGTGTGTGTGTGTGTGTGTGTGTACACACTGTGTTGTAGTGCTTAGAGTTAGTGCATGTTGCTACTGCCTTGTGCTCTGTGTGCTACTCTCTGCTTACATCTACTGTTACACTTGATACTGACTAGTAAGATGTACTTAATACTGCCACAGTAAAAGTTACTTAGTGTTATATGATTACTTTACAATTCTCTTTTGCCAAATTTCGGCGCGTAACTCCTCCCACAGCTTTGAGAAAACCCCGACAATATATACATCAAAACGTGCGGCTCGATCGGGGGAGGGGTGCTATGACTTTTGGTGTTGAAATTCCTATTTTTCCCAAAGTTATTCCCAAAACAAAATAGGCATAATTCTCCATTGGAAATGAATGGGAATTTCTTTTTAATCACAACATTTCATCTTTTTTCAGAGTCACCTAGCTCTCTTATACTTGCACATAGAAATGTGATTCAAACTTTAAAACGAAGGAAAACTTGTGCTCTCTTCACAACACTAAACTGTTTTAACATAACATTTAAACTTTTCAAACTATGAGCAGTCAAACGAGGAGTGGAAATCACTTTTTCTTCAAAGTTAGAGTGGAAGCGGCAGTTATTGACAGTCTTACTGCTCAAATGCAGGCCAGGCAGGTATGGTGTGTGTGTGTGTGTGTGTGTGTGTGTGTGTGTGTGCTGTAGTGTCATGCATAGAGTCAGTGCATGTTGCTACTGCCTTGTGCTCTGTGTGCTACTCTCTGCTTACATCTACTGTTACACTTGATACTGACCAGTAAGATGTACATAATACTGCCACAGTAAAAGTTACTTAGTGTTATATGATCAGGGTGACTTTTGAACACTGGAAATAAATCATGTACTCGTCCCGGCAGTAGCCCCGTGGCACTCAAAATTTCCCTGGAATTTTCTAGTGTTTACTTTACAATTCTCTTCCGCCATATTTCGGCGCGTAACTCGTCCCGCAGCTTTGAGAAAACCCCTACAATATATACATCAAAACGTGCGGCTCGATCGGGGGAGGGGTGCTATGACTTTTGGTGTTGAAATTCCAATTTTTCCCAAAGTTATTCCCAAAACAAAACAGGCATAATTCTCCATTGGAAATGAATGGGAATTTCTTTTTGAACACAAAATTTCTTCTTTTTTCAGAGTCACCTAGCTCTCTTATACTTGCACATAGAAATGTGATTCAAACTTTAAAACGAAGGAAAACTTGTGCTCTCTCCAAAACACTAAACTGTTTTGACATAACATGTAAACTTTTCAAACTATGAGCAGTCAAACGAGGAGTGGAAATCACTTTTTCTTCAAAGTTAGAGTGGAAGCGTCAGTTATAGACAGTCTTACTGCTCAAATGCAGGCCAGGCAGGTATGGTGTGTGTGTGTGTGTGTGTGTGTGTGTGTGTGTGTGTGTGTGTGTGTGTGTCTTTGTGTGTGAGTGTTTGTACACACTATATTATGTGCTAATACAGGGTATGTGTGAAGCGTCAAATGCTGTAGTGTCGTGCATAGAGTTAGTGCATGTTGCTACTGCCTTGTGCTCTGTGTGCTACTCTCTACTTACATCTACTGTTACACTTGCTACTGACCAGTAAGATGTACTTAATACTGCCACAGTAAAAGTTACTTAGTGTTATATGATCAGGGTGACTTTTGAACACTGGAAATAAATCGTGTACTCGTCCCGGCAGTAGCCCCGTGGCACTCAAAATTTCCCTGGAATTTTCTAGTGTTTACTTTACAATTCTCTTTTGCCATATTTCGGCGCGTAACTTGTCCCGCAGCTTTGAGAAAACCACAACAATATATACATCAAAACGTGCGGCTCGATCAGGGGAGGGGTGCTATGACTTTTGGTGTTGAAATTCCAATTTTTCTCAAAGTTATTCCCAAAACAAAACAGGCATAATTCTCCATTGGAAATGAATGGGAATTTCTTTTTGAACACAAAATTTCATCTTTTTTCAGAGTCACCTAGCTCTCTTATACTTGCACATAGAAATGTGATTCAAACTTTACAACGAAGGACAACTTGTTCTCTCTTCACAACACTAAACTGTTTTTCCATAACATGTAAACTTTTCAAACTATGAGCATTCAAACGAGGAGTGGAAATCACTTTTTCTTCAAAGTTAGAGTGGAAGCATTAGTTATTGACACTCTTACTGCTCAAATGCAGGCCAGGCAGGTATGTGTGTGTGTGTGTGTGTGTGTGTGTTTGTATACACTATGTTGTGTGCTAATACAGGGTATGTGTGAAGCGTCAAGTGCTGTAGTGTAGTGCTTAGAGTTAGTGCATGTTGCTACTGCCTTGTGCTCTGTGTGCTACTCTCTGCTGTACTCGTCCCGGCAGTAGCCCCGTGGCACTCAAAATTTCCCTGGAATTTTCTAGTGTTTACTTTACAATTCTCTTTTGCCATATTTCGGCGCGTAACTCGTCCCGCAGCTTTGAGAAAACCCCAACAATATATACATCAAAACGTGCGGCTCAATCGGGGGAGGGGTGCTATGACTTTTGGTGTTGAAATTCCAAAGTTTCCCAAAGTTATTCCCAAAACAAAATAGGCATAATCCTCCATTGGAAATGAATGGGAATTTCTTTTTGAACACAAAATTTCATCTTTTTTCAGAATCACCTAGCTCTCTCATACTTGCACATAGAAATGTGATTCAAACTTTAAAACGAAGGAAGACTTGTGCTCTCTTCACAACACTAAACTGTTTTTACATAGCATGTAAACTTTTCAAACTATGAGCAGTCAAACGAGGAGTGGAAATCACTTTTTCTTCAAAGTTAGAGTGGAAGTGTCAGTTATTGACACTCTTACTGCTCAAATGCAGGCCAGGCAGGTATGGTGTGTGTGTGTGTGTGTGTGTGTGTGTGTGTGTGTGTGCTGTAGTGTCGTGCATAGAGTTAGTGCATGTTCCTACTGCCTTGTGCTCTGTGTTCTACTCTTTGCTGTACTCGTCCCGGCAGTAGCCCCGTGGCACTCAAAATTTCCCTGGAATTTTCTAGTGTTTACTTTACAATTCTCTTTTGCCATATTTCGGCGCGTAACTTGTCCCGCAGCTTTGAGAAAACCCCAACAATATATACATCAAAACGTGCGGCTTGATCAGGGGAGGGGTGCTATGACTTTTGGTGTTGAAATTCCAATTTTTCCCAAAGTTATTCCCAAAACAAAACAGGCATAATTCTCCATTGGAAATGAATGGGAATTTCTTTTTGAACACAAAATTTCATCTTTTTTCAGAATCACCTAGCTCTCTTATACTTGCACATGGAAATGTGATTCAAACTTTAAAACGAAGGACAACTTGTTCTCTCTTCACAACACTAAACTGTTTTTCCATAACATGTAAACTTTTCAAACTATGAGCATTCAAACGAGGAGTGGAAATCACTTTTTCTTCAAAGTTAGAGTGGAAGCATTAGTTATTGACACTCTTACTGCTCAAATGCAGGCCAGGCAGGTGTGTGTGTGTGTGTGTGTGTGTGTGTGTGTGTGTGTGTGTGTGTGTGTGTGTGCTGTAGTGTCGTGCATAGAGTTAGTGCATGTTCCTACTGCCTTGTGCTCTGTGTGCTACACTCTGCTGTACTCGTCCCGGCAGTAGCCCCGTGGCACTCAAAATTTCCCTGGAATTTTCTAGTGTTTACTTTACAATTCTCTTTTGCCAAATTTCGGCGCGTAACTCCTCCCACAGTTTTGAGAAAACCCCGACAATATATACATCAAAACGTGCGGCTCGATCGGGGGAGGGGTGCTATGACTTTTGGTGTTGAAATTCCAATTTTTCACAAAGTTATTCCCAAAACAAAACAGGCATGATCCTCCATTGGAAATGAATGGGAATTTCTTTTTAAACACAAAATTTCATCTTTGTTCAGAATCACCTAGCTCTCTTATACTTGCACATAGAAATATGATTCAAACTTTAAAACGGAGGAAAACTTGTGCTCTCTCCAAAACACTAAACTGTTTTTACATAACATGTAACCTTTTCAAACTATGAGCAGTCAAACGAGGAGTGGAAATCACTTTTTTTTCAAAGTTAGAGTGGAAGCGTCAGTTATTGACAGTCTTACTGCTCAAATGCAGGCCAGGCAGGTATGGTGTGTGTGTGTGTGTGTGTGTGTGTGTGTGTGTGTGTGTGTCTTTGTGTGTCTTTGTGTGTCTTTGTGTGTGAGTGTTTGTACACACTATATTATGTGCTAATACAGGGTATGTGTAAAGCGTCAAATGCTGTAGTGTCGTGCATAGAGTTAGTGCATGTTGCTACTGCCTTGTGCTCTGTGTGCTACTGTTACACTTGATACTGACCAGTAAGATGTACTTAATACTGCCACAGTAAAACTTACTTAGTGTTATATGATCAGGGTGACTTTTGAACACTGGAAATAAATCGTGTACTCGTCCCGGCAGTAGCCCCGTGGCACTCAAAATGTCCCTGGAATTTTCTAGTGTTTACTTTACAATTCTCTTTTGCCATATTTGTGTTGGGATTCATAAAATGTGAAGTTGACAGGCGGGGTCTGCACAAAATTTAAACGGGGGGGCCGAGACCGGCGGCAATCCCTGTCTCGCTCCCCATTAAACCTAATGTAATCGTCTTCTCTTTTCAAATGAATCTCACTCTGTGTTCACACTGAGCTTACTCGCTCATTTTAAGGAATATGTGAATAAAATAAACACTGTCAGAATCTGCCGGCTTCTGTGTCTCTCACGGTGTTTTCGGTTTTTGGACAGGAGTTACGGTTTTCTCACAGTTTGCAATTGTTCGGAACCTTGTCAGAAGCCAAATCCTTTAGAATTTTGAGACATTTTTCAAGGCAGATCCTGAAATCGCGGTAGCAACCGCAGGGCCTTAGCTGACCTTGGCAACCTGTCGCTGGGAAGAATCTGATCTACCTTTTTGTGATTGGCTGAACTGAGCTACCTTTTTGTGATTGGCTAATTCTACCTGTCTGTCTGTTTTGCCAGTTAACTGGGGTAGCAGCCGAGCTAGTATTGATACTCTCTCTCTATATATACATATGAATTATATTGACACTCTTACTGCTCAAATGCTGGCTTGTGTGTGTGTGTGTGTGTGTGTGTGTGTGTGTGTGTGTGTGTGTGTGTGTGTGTGTGTGTACACACTGTGTTGTAGTGATTAGAGTTAGTGCATGTTGCTACTGCCTTGTGCTCTGTGTGCTACTCTCTGCTTACATCTACTGTTACACTTGATACTGACCAGTAAGATGTACTTAATACTGCCACAGTAAAACTTACTTAGTGTTATATGATCAGGGTGACTTTTGAACACTGGAAATAAATCGTGTACTGGTCCCGGCAGTAGCCCCGTGGCACTCAAAATTTCCCTGGAATTTTCTAGTGTTTACTTTACAATTCTCTTTTGCCATATTTCGGCGCGTAACTCCTCCCACAGCTTTGAGAAAACCCCAACAATATACACATCAAAACGTGCGGCTCGATCGGGGGAGGGGTGCTATGACTTTCGGTGTTGAAATTCCTATTTTTCCCAGTTATTCCCAAAACAAAACAGGCATAATCCTCCATTGGAAATGAATGGGAATTTCTTTTTAAACACAAAATTTCATCTTTTTTCGAAGTCAACTAGCTCTCTCATACTTGCACATAGAAATGTGATTCAAACTTTAAAACGAAGGAAAACTTGTGCTCTCTTCACAACACTAAATTGTTTTTACATAGCATGTAAACTTTTAAAAGTATGAGCAGTCAAACGAGGAGTGGAAGTCAATTTTTCTTGAAAGTTAGAGTGAAAGCATCAGTTATTGACACTCTTACTGCTCAAATGCAGGCCAGGCAGGTGTGTGTGTGTGTGTGTGTGTGTGTGTGTGTGTGTGTGTGTGTGTGTGTGTGTGTCTTTGTACACACTATGTTGTGTGCTAATACAGGGTATGTGTGAAGCGTCAAGTGCTGTAGTGTCGTGCATAGAGTTAGTGCATGTTCCTACTCTCTGCTGTACTCGTCCTGGCAGTAGCCCCGTGGCACTCAAAATTTCCCTGGAATTTTCTAGTGTTTACTTTACAATTCTCTTCCGCCATATTTCGGCGCGTAACTCCTCCCACAGCTTTGAGAAAACCCTGACAATATATACATCAAAACGTGCGGCTCGATCGGGGGAGGGGTGCTATGACTTTTGGTGTTGAAATTCCAATTTTTCCCAAAGTTATTCCCAAAACAAAACAGGCATGATCCTCCATTGGAAATGAATGGGAATTTCTTTTTAAACACAAAATTTCATCTTTTTTCAGAATCACCTAGCTCTCTTATACTTGAACATAGAAATGTGATTCAAACTTTAAAACGTAGGAAAACTTGTGCTCTCTCCAAAACACTAAACTGTTTTTCCATAACATGTAAACTTTTCAAACTATGAGCATTCAAACGAGGAGTGGAAATCACTTTTTCTTCAAAGTTAGAGTGGAAGCATTAGTTATTGACACTCTTACTGCTCAAATGCAGGCCAGGCAGGTATGTGTGTGTGTGTGTGTGTGTTTGTATACACTATGTTGTGTGCTAATACAGGGTATGTGTGAAGCGTCAAGTGCTGTAGTGTAGTGCTTAGAGTTAGTGCATGTTGCTACTGCCTTGTGCTCTGTGTGCTACTCTCTGCTTACATCTACTGTTACACTTGATACTGACTAGTAAGATGTACTTAATACTGCCACAGTAAGAGTTACTTAGTGTTATATGATCAGGGTGACTTTTGAAGACTGGAAATAAATCGTGTACTCGTCCCGGCAGTAGCCCCGTGGCACTCAAAATTTCCCTGGAATTTTCTAGTGTTTACTTTACAATTCTCTTTTGCCATATTTCGGCGCGTAACTCGTCCCGCAGCTTTGAGAAAACCCCAACAATATATACATCAAAACGTGCGGCTCGATCGGGGGAGGGGTGCTATGACTTTTGGTGTTGAAATTCCAATTTTTCCCAAAGTTATTCCCAAAACAAAACAGGCATAATTCTCCATTGGAAATGAATGGGAATTTCTTTTTGAACACAAAATTTCATCTTTTTTCAGAGTCACCTAGCTCTCTTATACTTGCACATAGAAATGTGATTCAAACTTTAAAACGAAGGAAAACTTGTCCTCTCTTCACAACACTAAACTGTTTTAACATAACATGTAAACTTTTCAAACTATGAGCAGTCAAACGAGGAGTGGAAATCACTTTTTCTTCAAAGTTAGAGTGGAAGCGTCAGTTATTGACAGTCTTACTGCTCAAATGCAGGCCAGGCAGGTGTGTGTGTGTGTGTGTGTGTGTGTGTGTGTGTGTGTGTGTGTTTATACACACTGTGTAGTGTGCTAACATTATATGTGAAGCATAAAGTGCTGTAGTGTAGTGCTTAGAGTTAGTGCCTGTTGCTACTGCCTTGTGCTCTGTGTGCTACTCTCTGCTTACATCTACTGTTACACTTGATACTGACCAGTAAGATGTTCTTAATACTGCCACAGTAAAAGTTACTTAGTGTTATATGATCAGGGTGACTTTTGAACACTGGAAATAAATTGTGTACTCGTCCCGGCAGTAGCCCCGTGGCACTCAAAATTTCCCTGGAATTTTCTAGTGTTTACTTTACAATTCTCTTTTGCCGTATTTCGGCGCGTAACTCCTCCCACAGTTTTGAGAAAACCCAGACAATATATACATCAAAACGTGCGGCTCCATCGGGGGAGGGGTGCTATGACTTTTGGTGTTGAAATTCCAATTTTTCCCAAAGTTATTCCCAAAACAAAACAGGCATAATTCTCCATTGGAAATGAATGGGAATTTCTTTTTGAACACAAAATTTCATCTTTTTTCAGAGTCACCTAGCTCTCTTATACTTGCACATAGAAATATGATTCAAACTTTAAAACGCAGGAAAACCTGTGCTCTCTTCACAACACTAAACTGTTTTAACATAACATGTAAACTTTTCAAACTATGAGCATTCAAACGAGGTGTGGAAATCGCTTTTTCTTCAAAGTTAAGAGTGGAAGTGTCAGAGTTATTGATACTTTTACTGCTCAAATGCAGGCCAGGCAGGTATGGTGTGTGTGTCTGTGTGTGTGTGTGTGTGTCTGTGTGTGTGTGTGTGTGTTTGTACACACTATATTGTGTGCTAATATAGGGTATATGTGAAGCGTCAAGTGCTGTAGTGTCGTGCATAGAGTTAGTGCATGTTGCTACTGCCTTGTGCTCTGTGTGTTACTCTCTGCTGTACTTGTCCCGGCAGTAGTCCCGTGGCACTCAAAATTTCCCTGGAATTTTCTAGTGTTTACTTTACAATTCTCTTTTGCCGTATTTCGGCGTGTAACTCCTCCCACAGTTTTGAGAAAACCCCGACAATATATACATCAAAACGTGCGGCTCGATCAGGGGAGCGGTGCTATGACTTTTGGTGTTGAAATTCCAATTTTTCCCAAAGTTATTCCCAAAACAAAACAGGCATAATTCTCCATTGGAAATGAATGGGAATTTCTTTTTGAACACAAAATTTCATCTTTTTTCAGAGTCACCTAGCTCTCTTATACTTGCACATAGAAATATGATTCAAACTTTAAAACGCAGGAAAACCTGTGCTCTCTTCACAACACTAAACTGTTTTAACATAACATGTAAACTTTTCAAACTATGAGCATTCAAACGAGGTGTGGAAATCGCTTTTTCTTCAAAGTTAAGAGTGGAAGCGTCAGAGTTATTGATACTTTTACTGCTCAAATGCAGGCCAAGCAGGTATGGTGTGTGTGTCTGTGTGTGTGTGTGTGTGTTTGTACACACTATATTGTGTGCTAATATAGGGTATATGTGAAGCGTCAAGTGCTGTAGTGTCATGCATAAAGTTAGTGCATGTTCCTACTGCCTTGTGCTCTGTGTGCTACTCTCTGCTGTACTCATCCCGGCAGTAGCCCCGTGGCACTCAAAATTTCCCTGGAATTTTCTAGTGTTTACTTTACAATTCTCTTTTGCCATATTTCGGCGCGTAACTCGTCCCGCAGCTTTGAGAAAACCCCAACAATATATACATCAAAACGTGCGGCTCAATCGGGGGAGGGGTGCTATGACTTTTGGTGTTGAAATTCCAAAGTTTCCCAAAGTTATTCCCAAAACAAAATAGGCATGATTCTCCATTGGAAATGAATGGGAATTTCTTTTTGAACACAAAATTTAATCTTTTTTCAGAATCACCTAGCTCTCTCATACTTGCACATAGAAATGCGATTCAAACTTTAAAACGAAGGAAGACTTGTGCTCTCTTCACAACACTAAACTGTTTTTACATAGCATGTAAACTTTTCAAACTATGAGCAGTCAAACAAGGAGTGGAAATCACTTTTTCTTCAAAGTTAAGAGTGGAAGTGTCAGTTATTGACACTCTTACTGCTCAAATGCAGGCCAGGCAGGTATGGTGTGTGTGTGTGTGTGTGTGTGTGTGTGTGTGTGTGTGTGTGTGCTGTAGTGTCGTGCATAGAGTTAGTGCATGTTCCTACTGCCTTGTGCTCTGTGTTCTACTCTTTGCTGTACTCGTCCCGGCAGTAGCCCCGTGGCACTCAAAATTTCCCTGGAATTTTCTAGTGTTTACTTTACAATTCTCTTTTGCCAAATTTCGGCGCGTAACTCCTCCCACAGTTTTGAGAAAACCCCAACAATATATACATCAAAACGTGCGGCTCGATCGGGGGAGGGGTGCTATGACTTTTGGTGTTGAAATTCCAATTTTTCCCAAAGTTATTCCCAAAACAAAATCGTCATGATTTTCCATAGGAAAAGAAAGGGAATTTCTTTTTAAACACAAAATTTCAACTTTTTTCAGAGTCACCTAGCTCTCTCATACCTGCACATAGAAATGTGATTCAAACTTTAAAACGAAGGAAAACTTGTGCTCTCTTCACAACACTAAACTGTTTTAACATAACATGTAAACTTTTAAAAGTATGATCGGTCAAACGAGGAGTGGAAGTCAATTTTTCTTGAAAGTTAGAGTGGAAACATCAGTTATTGACACTCTTACTGCTCAAATGCAGGCCAGGCAGGTGTGTGTGTGTGTGTGTGTGTGTGTGTGTGTGTGTCTTTGTACACACTATGTTGTGTGCTAATACAGGGTATGTGTGAAGCGTCAAGTGCTGTAGTGTCGTGCATAGAGTTAATGCATGTTCCTACTCTCTGCTGTACTCGTCCCGGCAGTAGCCCCGTGGCACTCAAAATTTCCCTGGAATTTTCTAGTATTATTATTCTTATTCTTCCGCCGTTTTTCGGCGCGTAACTCCTCCCACAGCTTTGAGAAAACCCAGACAATATATACATCAAAACGTGCGGCTCAATCGGGGGATGGGTGCTATGACTTTTGGTATTGAAATTCCAATTTTTCCCAAAGTTATTCCCAAAAAACCGGGAGATTTCTCCATTGAAAATGAATGGGAATTTTTTGAAAAACCCTAAAAATTTCATCTTTTTTCACCTTTTTTCAGAGTCACCTAGCTCTCTCATACCTGCACGTAGAAACGTGATTCAAACTTTAAAACGGAGGAAAACTTGTTCCCTCTGGAAAAATACAAACTATTTTAACATAACATGTAAACTTTTCAAACTATGAGCAGTCAAATGAGGAGTGGAAATCACTTTTTCGTCAAAGTTAGAGTGGAAGCGGCAGTTAGCTAGAGTGTGAGAAGCAGTAATGCATAACCTTCATTTTTATTTTTAACTCGAGCTCACGGCCAAACCGTAAAAAGGAGACAAATAATTTTTTGTCAAAATATAGACATAGGTGTTGGGATTCATAAAATGTGAAGTTGACAGGCGGGGTCTGCACAAAATTTAAACGGGGGGGCCGAGACCGGCGGCAATCCCTGTCTCGCTCCCCTTTAAACCTAATGTAATCGTCTTCTCTTTTCAAAAGAATCTCACTCTGTGTTCACACTGAGCTTACTCGCTCATTTTAAGGAATATGTGAATAAAATAAACACTTTCAGAATCTGCCGGCTTCTGTGTCTCTCACAGTGTTTTCGGTTTTTGGACAGGAGTTACGGTTTTCTCACAGTTTGCAATTGTTCGGGACCTTGTCAGAAGCCAAATCCTTTAGAATTTTGAGACATTTTTCAAGGCAGATCCTGAAATCGCCGTAGCAACCGCAGGGCCTTAGCTGACCTTGGCAACCTGTCGCTGGGCAGAATCTGACCTACTTTTTTGTGATTGGCTAAACTGATCTACCTTTTTGTGATTGGCTAATTCTACCTGCCTGTCAGTTAACTGAGCTCATTCATTTGAATGGATTAATTCATGTTTACTGAGGACAAAATAAATAGTTTTATTGTTTTGTATTGTAGTTTTATGATTTGTGGTTTTTAAAAAGATTCAACATTTATCAATAGAAGATGAACAAAATGTACATAATATAATTTCATACGTCCAAGAAATTTAAAATAAAATGTGTAATGAAATCTACTCTCTAAATGATTTCAATATTTACTTAATAATTTCACAACAGTGATGTTCCTGTCTTTGGAAAAAATGAAGTAGACTTTAATTAATTGGTGTAAATAAATACTATTTATGCTTAAATATGATCATAATCATTACTTAATATTTTCAGGGATGTTAAGTTGAGAATAAAGTATATAAGTTTGCCGGTAATATGTCTGATTTTATTTATGTGTCATTATTATCATGGAGTAGCTCTGTTCATGGGGGGGAGGAAGAGGCAGAGGTCAGAGGTCAACCAGTTCAATGAGCCTGAAACCAGGAGAGCTACAGGTGAGCAGACACTGCAGGCTCACACACTTACAGCTGAGTAAGTATGTTGCTTTGCTTGTTTGTATTATTTCATAAATTCCCTCCATAAATACTCCTATCCTGTGAAATAAGGCCAGATTACATCAGTACAGCATTACCTCTGAACTGATGAGAGACCCAAGCATGATGTTCAACCTGTCTTCATCACCTGGAGACCTACAGCATCACCTCACCCTGTCTTCATCACCTGGAGACCTACAGCATCACCTCACCCTGTCTTCATCACCTGGAGACCTACAGCACCACCTCACTGTGTCTTCATCACCTGGAGACCTACAGCATCACCTCACCCTGTCTTCATCACCTGGAGACCTACAGCATCACCTAACCCTGTCTTCATCACCTGGAGACCTACAGCATCACCTCACCCTGTCTTCATCACCTGGAGACATACATCATCACCTCACCCTGTCTTCATCACCTGGAGACCTACAGCATCACCTCACCCTGTCTTCATCACCTGGAGACCTACAGCATCACCTCACCCTGTCTTCATCACCTGGAGACATACATCATCACCTCACCCTGTCTTCATCACCTGGAGACCTACAGCATCACCTCACCCTGTCTTCATCACCTGGAGACCTACAGCATCACCTCACCCTGTCTTCATCACCTGGAGACCTACAGCATCACCTCAGCCTGTCCAGGGTCAGCCAGCCTGGTGTTTCTGCCAGAGATGCAGATTCCCTCCAACATGAAGCACTTAGAGACAGAAGAGTAGTGATACCAAGCTGCTGTGTGGAGATCTGTCACTCACACTGTATTAAAATAAATATGGAAAATAACACATGGGTGTTTGTAATAGAGTAAAATGACTATCTATGTATTATTATCAGTATAAAACAGAACAATCACAATATCAGTAGAAATAATACAAATGTACACAAACATATTTATAAATGACATAGTTAGTTAGTCTTATATAGTTAGATACTCAGTTGTTAGTTGAAGCTTGTTACTCTAAGTGTGTGACACAGAGGAGAGGAGGCATGACTGAAGGGAAATACATTTATTGAGGGGAATAGAACTGAGAGCTGGGGCAGGGGAACTGCTGTGAGGGTTAGGGTCCAGGTCTGAGGAGCAGGGTCCAGGTCTGAGGAGCAGGGTCTGGGATGCCTTTAAAGAGAATAAATACAGAGCCATTATTAGTCTCATGTCATTGTTACTGGATAACTGAGAAGACTGATGTGATGCTACAGTAATGTGTAATAATAATAATAATAATAATAATAATAATAATAAAATAATAAGTATTATTATTATTATTATTATTATATTATTAATTATTATTATTACTAATAATAATAATAATAATTATTATTATTATTATTATTATAAATAATAATAATAATAATAATAATGATAAAATAATAAGTATTATTATTATTAATAATAATAATAATAATTAATCACAACAATAAATAATAATATATAATAATAATAATAATATTATTATTATTATTATTATATTATACATAATAATAATAATCATAATAATAATATAATTATTATTATTATATTATACATAATAATAATAATAATAATAGAAAAAATGTGCAGATTTTATTTTAGTTTAGGAAATGAGCAGACCTTGATCTGAATGAAACAAACATCATATTATAGATACTGATAACATGCTGCTCTAAATCAAATCTGGGATGAATAAAGTCAATGTGTTTATCTGTGTATTAATCTGTTTATGTAATAAAACTAGCAGTAGTTAACAACTGTAAATAATCATATTGTGATAGCAAACCTGTGTTTCTATGTCTTCATGTCAGTAAACAAACATATAACACATAGTACTGACTAACTAGACAGTGAGCTGAATGTCAGCAGGTAACGTTATAACACTTTATGTGAAGCAGCGCTGATGTTACTCACCTGTCCGGCAGAGCAGGCAGAGCAGCGTCTGCTGCCTTCACTCCCCGCTCCTACGCTGGGTATCCTCTGTCCCTTAGCCGGCTCTCCTCTGTCCTTCCCGGGTCTCCTCTGTCCCTGTGCCGGGTCTCCTCTGTCCCTCCGCTGTAATAAAATCACGCTGATGTGTCAGCTGATGTGTGTGTGTATGTGTGCGTGTGTGTGTGTGTGTGCGTGCGTGCGTGCGCGCGCAGCATCGCTGTTTTGGAACTTGAATTTGAAGGATGCTTATCAACTGTAGCCTAGCAACCGTGGCACTCAAAATTTCCCTGGAATTTTCTAGTTAGTGCCACGGGGTTCAAGCCCCGAGGCATTCCACTCCAGAAGCTGGAGAGGAATGCCTCGGGCGAAGCCCGAGGCAACTATTAATCTTCTCCATACTTATTCTTTTTATTCTTCCGCCGTTTTTCGGCGCGTAACTCCTCCCACAGTTTTGAGAAAACCCCGACAATATATACATCAAAACGTGCGGCTCGATCGGGGGAGGGGTGCTATGACTTTTGGTGTTGAAATTCCAAAGTTTCCCAAAGTTATTCCCAAAAAAACGGGAATATTTCTCCATTGGAAATGAATGGGAATTTTTTTTTTAAACTACAAAAATTCACCTTTTTTCAGAGTCACCTAGCTCGCTCATACGTGCACGTAGAAACATCATTCAAACTTCAAAACGAAGGAAAACTTGTCCTCTCTGGAAAAAAACCAAACTGTTTTACATAACATGTACATTTTTCAAACTATGAGCAGTCAAACGAGGAGTGGAAATCACTTTTTCGTCAAAGTTAGAGTGGAAGCGGCAGTTAGCTAGAGTGTGAGAAGCAGTAAACCATAACCTTAATTTTTATTTTTAACTCGAGCTCACGGCCAAACCGTAAAAAAGAGACAAATAATTTTTTGTCAAAATGTAGACATAGGTGTTGGGATTCATAAAATGTGACTTTGACCGGCGGGATCTGCACAAAATTTAAACGGGGGGGCCGAGACCGGCGGCAATACCTGTCTCGCTCCCCATTAAACCTAATGTAATCGTCTTCTTATTTCAAAAGACTCTCACTCTGTGTTCGCACTGAGCTTACTCGCTCATTTTAAGGAATATCTGAATAAAATAAACACTGTCAGAATCTGCCGGCTTCTGTGTCTCTCACGGTGTTCTCGGTTTTTGGACAGGAGTTACGGTTTTCTCACAGTTTGCAATTGTTCGGAACCTTGTCAGAAGCCAAATCTTTTAGAATGTTGAGACATTTTTCAAGGCAGATCCTGAAATCGCCATAGCAACCGCAGGGCCTTAGCTGACCATGGCAACCTGTTGCTGGGCAGAATCTGATCTACCTTTTTGTGATTGGCTGAACTGACCTACCTTTTTGTGATGGCTAATTCTACCTGTCTGTCTGTTTTACCAGTATCTATGTATCTATCTATCTATCTGTGTATCTATCTATCTATCTATCTATCTATCTATCTGTCTATCTATCTGTCTATCTATCTATCTATCTATCTATCTATCTATCTATCTATATATCTATCTATCTATGTATCTATCTATCTATCTATCTATCTATCTATCT
>NC_070581.1:3099856-3104856 GCF_027409825.1 Scomber japonicus
CTTTTGGTGTTGAAATTCCTATTTTTCCCAAAGTTATTCCCAAAAGAAAACAGGCATCATTCTCCATTGGAAATGAATGGGAATTTCTTTTTGAACACAAAATTTCATGTTTTTTCAGAATCACCTAGCTCTCTTATACTTGCACATAGAAATGTGATTCAAACTTTAAAACGAAGGACCACTTGTTCTCTCTTCACAACACTAAACTGTTTTTCCATAACATGTAAACTTTTCAAACTATGAGCAGTCAAACGAGGAGTGGAAATCACTTTTTTTTCAAAGTTAGAGTGGAGTGTCAGTTATTGACACTCTTACTGCTCAAATGCAGGCCAGGCAGGTATGTGTGTGTGTGTGTGTGTCTTTGTGTGTGAGTGTTTGTACACACTATGTTGTGTGCTAATACAGGGTATGTGTGAAGCGTCAAGTGCTGTAGTGTCGTGCATAGAGTTAGTGCATGATGCTACTGCCTTGTGCTCTGTGTGCTACTCTCTGCTTACATCTACTGTTACACTTGATACTGACCAGTAAGATGTACTTAATACTGCCACAGTAAAAGTTATTTAGTGTTATATGATCAGGGTGACTTTTGAACACTGGAAATAAATCGTGTACTCATCCCGGCAGTAGCCCCGTGGCACTCAAAATTTCCCTGGAATTTTCTAGTGTTTACTTTACAATTCTCTTTTGCCAAATTTCGGCGCGTAACTCCTCCCACAGTTTTGAGAAAACCCCGACAATATATACATCAAAACGTGCGGCTCGATCGGGGGAGGGGTGCTATGACTTTTGGTGTTGAAATTCCAATTTTTCACAAAGTTATTCCCAAAACAAAACAGGCATGATCCTCCATTGGAAATGAATGGGAATTTCTTTTTAAACACAAAATTTCATCTTTTTTCAGAATCACCTAGCTCTCTTATACTTGCACATAGAAATGGGATTCAAACTTTAAAACATAGGAAAACTTGTGCTCTCTCCAAAACACTAAACTGTTTTTACATAACATGTAAACTTTTCAAAGTATGAGCAGTCAAACAAGGAGTGGAAATCACTTTTTTTTCAAAGTTAGAGTGGAAGCGTCAGTTATTGACAGTCTTACTGCTCAAATGCAGGCCAGGCAGGTATGGTGTATGTGTGTGTGTGTGTGTGCTGTAGTGTCGTGCATAGAGTTAGTGCATGTTCCTACTGCCTTGTGCTCTGTGTTCTACTCTTTGCTGTACTCGTCCCGGCAAGCCCCGTGGCACTCAAAATTTCCCTGGAATTTTCTAGTGTTTACTTTACAATTCTCTTTTGCCATATTTCGGCGCGTAACTTGTCCCGCAGCTTTGAGAAAACCCCAACAATATATACATCAAAACGTGCGGCTCGATCAGGGGAGGGGTGCTATGACTTTTGGTGTTGAAATTCCAATTTTTCCCAAAGTTATTCCCAAAACAAAACAGGCATAATTCTCCATTGGAAATGAATGGGAATTTCTTTTTGAACACAAAATTTCATCTTTTTTCAGAGTCACCTAGCTCTCTTATACTTGCACATGGAAATGTGATTCAAACTTTAAAACGAAGGACAACTTGTTCACTCTTCACAACACTAAACTGTTTTTCCATAACATGTAAACTTTTCAAACTATGAGCATTCAAACGAGGAGTGGAAATCACTTTTTCTTCAAAGTTAGAGTGGAAGCATTAGTTATTGACACTCTTACTGCTCAAATGCAGGCCAGGCAGGTGTGTGTGTGTGTGTGTGTGTGTGTGTGTGTGAGTGTTTGTACACACTATGTTGTGTGCTAATACAGGGTATGTGTGAAGCGTCAAGTGCTGTAGTGTCGTGCATAGAGTTAGTGCATGTTCCTACTCTCTGCTGTACTCGTCCCGGCAGTAGCCCCGTGGCACTCAAAATTTCCCTGGAATTTTCTAGTGTTTACTTTACAATTCTCTTTTGCCAAATTTCGGCGCGTAACTCCTCCCACAGTTTTGAGAAAACCCCGACAATATATACATCAAAACGTGCGGCTCGATCGGGGGAGGGGTGCTATGACTTTTGGTGTTGAAATTCCTATTTTTCCCAAAGTTATTCCCAAAACAAAACAGGCATGATCCTCCATTGGAAATGAATGGGAATTTCTTTTTAAACACAAAATTTCATCTTTTTTCAGAATCACCTAGCTCTCTTATACTTGCACATAGAAATGTGATTCAAACTTTAAAACGGAGGAAAACTTGTGCTCTCTCCAAAACACTAAACTGTTTTTACATAACATGTAAACTTTTAAAAGTATGAGCAGTCAAACGAGGAGTGGAAGTCAATTTTTCTTGAAAGTTAGAGTGGAAGCGTCAGTTATTGACAGTCTTACTGCTCAAATGCAGGCCAGGCAGGTGTGTGTTTGTGTGTGTGTGTGTGTGTGTGTGTGTGTGTGTGTGTGTGTGTGTGTGTGTGTCTTTGTGTGTCTTTGTGTGTCTTTGTGTGTGAGTGTTTGTACACACTATATTATGTGCTAATACAGGGTATGTGTGAAGCGTCAAATGCTGTAGTGTCGTGCATACAGTTAGTGCATGTTGCTACTGCCTTGTGCTCTGTGTGCTACTGTTACACTTGATACTGACCAGTAAGATGTACTTATTACTGCCACAGTAAAAGTTACTTAGTGTTATATGATCAGGGTGACTTTTGAAGACTGGAAATAAATCGTGTACTCGTCCCGGCAGTAGCCCCGTGGCACTCAAAATTTCCCTGGAATTTTCTAGTGTTTACTTTACAATTCTCTTCTGCCATATTTCGGCGCGTAACTCCTCCCGCAGCTTTGAGAAAACCCTGACAATATATACATCAAAACGTGCGGCTCGATCGGGGGAGGGGTGCTATGACTTTTGGTGTTGAAATTCCAATTTTTCCCAAAGTTATTCCCAAAACAAAATAGGCATGATTCTCCATTGGAAATTAATGGGAATTTCTTTTTGAACACAAAATTTCATCTTTTTTCAGAATCACCTAGCTCTGTCATACTTGTACATAGAAATGTGATTCAAACTTTAAAACGGAGGAAAACTTGTGCTCTCTTCAAAACACTGAGTTGCGTTTTCATAACATGTAAACTTTTCAAAGTATTAGCAGTCAAACGAAGAGTGGAAATCACTTTTTCTTCAAAGTTAGAGTGGAAGCATTAGTTATTGACACTCTTACTGCTCAAATGCAGGCCAGGCAGGTGTGTTTCTGGGTGCGTCTTTGTGTGTGTGTGTGTGTGTGCGCTGTAGTGTCGGGCACAGAGTTAGTGTATATTCCTACTGCCTTGTGCTCTGTGTGCTACTCTCTGCTGTACTCGTCCCGGCAGTAGCCCCGTGGCACTCAAAATTTCCCTGGAATTTTCTAGTGTTTACTTTACAATTCTCTTTTGCCAAATTTCGGCGCATAACTCCTCCCACAGCTTTGAGAAAACCCCAACAATATATACATCAAAACGTGCGTCTCGATCGGGGGAGGGGTGCTATGACTTTTGGTGTTGAAATTCCAATTTTTCCCAAAGTTATTCCCGAAACAAAACAGGCATAATTCTCCATTGGGAATGAATGTGAATTTCTTTTTGAACACAAAATGTCATCTTTTTTCAGAATCACCTAGCTCTCTTATACTTGCACATAGAAATGTGATTCAAACTTTAAAACGAAGGAAAACTTGTTCTCTCTTCACAACACAGTTATTGACACTCTTACTGCTCAAATGAAGGCCAGGCAGGTGTGTGTGTGTGTGTGTGTGTGTCTTTGTGTGTGTGTTTTGTACACACTATGTAGTGTGCTAACATTATATGTGAAGTGTAAAGTGCTGTAGTGTCGTGCATAGAGTTAGTGCATGTTGCTACTGCCTTGTGCTCTGTGTGCTACTCTCTGCTGTACTCGTCCCGGCAGTAGCCCCGTGGCAATCAAAATTTCCCTGGAATTTTCTAGTGTTTACTTTACAATTCTCTTTTGCCATATTTCGGCGCGTAACTCGTCCCGCAGCTTTGAGAAAACCCCAACAATATATACATCAAAACGTGCGGCTCGATCGGGGGAGGGGTGCTATGACTTTTGGTGTTGAAATTCCAATTTTTCCCAAAGTTATTCCCAAAACAAAACAGGCATAATTCTCCATTGGAAATGAATGGGAATTTCTTTTTGAACACAAAATTTCATCTTTTTTCAGAGTCACCTAGCTCTCTTATACTTGCACATAGAAATGTGATTCAAACTTTAAAACGAAGGAAAACTTGTCCTCTCTTCACAACACTAAACTGTTTTAACATAACATGTAAACTTTTCAAACTATGAACAGTCAAACGAGGAGTGGAAATCACTTTTTCTTCAAAGTTAGAGTGGAAGCGTCAGTTATTGACAGTCTTACTGCTCAAATGCAGGCCAGGCAGGTGTGTGTGTGTGTGTGTGTGTGTGTGTGTGTGTGTGTGTGTGTGTGTGTGTGTGTTTATACACACTGTGTAGTGTGCTAACATTATATGTGAAGCATAAAGTGCTGTAGTGTAGTGCTTAGAGTTAGTGCCTGTTGCTACTGCCTTGTGCTCTGTGTGCTACTCTCTGCTTACATCTACTGTTACACTTGATACTGACCAGTAAGATGTTCTTAATAATGCCACAGTAAAAGTTACTTAGTGTTATATGATCAGGGTGACTTTTGAACACTGGAAATAAATCGTGTACTCGTCCCGGCAGTAGCCCCGTGGCACTCAAAATTTCCCTGGAATTTTCTAGTGTTTACTTTACAATTCTCTTTTGCCATATTTCGGCGCGTAACTCCTCCCACAGTTTTGAGAAAACCCCGACAATATATACATCAAAACGTGCGGCTAGATCGGGGGAGGGGTGCTATGACTTTTGGTGTTGAAATTCCAATTTTCCCCAAAGTTATTCCCAAAACAAAACAGGCATAATTCTCCATTGGAAATGAATGGGAATTTCTTTTTGAACACAAAATTTCATCTTTTTTCAGAGTCACCTAGCTCTCTCATACTTGCA
>NC_070581.1:3114856-3129856 GCF_027409825.1 Scomber japonicus
GCATGTAAACTTTTCAAACTATGAGCAGTCAAACGAGGAGTGGAAATCACTTTTTCTTCAAAGTTAGAGTGGAAGCGGCAGTTAGCTAGAGTGTGAGAAGCAGTAAAATATAACCTTAATTTTCATTTTTAACTCGAGCTCACGGCCAAACCGTAAAAAGGAGACAAATAATGTTTTGTCAAAATGTAGACATAGGTGTTGGGATTCATAAAATGTGACTTTGACACGCGGGGTCTGCACAAAATTTAAACGGGGGGGCCGAGACCGGCGGCAATATCTGTCTCGCTGCCCATTAAACCTAATGTAATCGTCTTCTTTTTTCAAAAGAATCTCACTCTGTGTTCGCACTGAGCTTACTCGCTCATTTTAAGGAATATGTGAATAAAATAAACACTGTCAGAATCTGCCGGCTTCTGTGTCTCTCACGGTGTTTTCGGTTTTTGGACAGGAGTTACGGTTTTCTCACAGTTTGCAATTGTTCGGAACCTTGTCAGAAGCCAAATCCTTTAGAATTTTGAGACATTTTTCAAGGCAAATCCTGAAATCGCCATAGCAACCGCAGGGCCTTAGCTGACCTTAGCAACCTGTCGCTGGGCAGAATCTGATCTACCTTTTTGTGATTGGCTGAACTGATCTACCTTTTTGTGATTGGCTAATTCTTCCTGCCTGTCAGTTAACTGAGCTCATTCATTTGAATGGAGATTAATTCATGTTTACTGAGGACAAAATAAATAGTTTTATTGTTTTGTTTTGTAGTTATATGATTTGTGGTTTTTAAAAAGATTCAACATTTATCAATAGAAGATGAACAAAATGTACATAATATAATTTCATACGTCCAAGAAATTTAAAATAAAATGTGTAATGAAATCTACTCTTTAAATGATTTCAATATTTACTTAATAATTTCATGACAGTGATGTTCCTGTCTTTGGAAAAAATGAAGTAGACTTTAATTAATTGGTGTAAATAAATACTATTTATGCTTAAATATGATCATAATCTTTACTTAATATTTTCAGGGATGTTAAGTTGAGAATAAAGTATATAAGTTTGCCGGTAATATGTCTGATTTTATTTATGTGTCATTATTATCATGGTGTCGCTCTGTTCATGGGGGGGAGGAAGAGGCAGAGGTCAGAGGTCAATGAGCCTGAAACCAGAGAGCTACAGGTGAGCAGACACTGCAGGCTCACACACTTACAGCTGAGTAAGTATGTTGCTTTGCTTGTTTGTATTATTTCATAAATTCCCTCCATAAATACTCCTATCCTGTGAAATAAGGCCAGATTACATCAGTGTAACAGCATTACCTCTGAACTGATGAGAGACCCAAGCATGATGTTCAACCTGTCTTCATCACCTGGAGACCTACAGCATTACCTCACCCTGTCTTCATCACCTGGAGACCTACAGCATCACCTCACCCTGTCTTCATCACCTGGAGACCTACAGCATCACCTCACCCTGTCTTCATCACCCGGAGACCTACAGCATCACCTCACCCTGTCTTCATCACCTGGAGACCTACAGCATCACCTCACCCTGTCTTCATCACCCGGAGACCTACAGCATCACCTCACCCTGTCTTCATCACCTGGAGACCTACAGCATCACCTCACTGTGTCTTCATCACCTGGAGACCTACAGCATCACCTCACCCTGTCTTCATCACCTGGAGACCTACAGCATCACCTCACCCTGTCTTCATCACCTGGAGACCTACAGCATCACCTCACCCTGTCTTCATCACCTGGAGACCTACAGCATCACCTCACCCTGTCCTCATCACCTGGAGACCTACAGCATCACCTCACCCTGTCTTTATCACCTGGAGACCTACAGCATCACCTCACCCTGTCTTCATCACCTGGAGACCTACAGCATCACCTCACCCTGTCTTCATCACCTGGAGACCTACAGCATCACCTCACCCTGTCTTCATCACCTGGAGACCTACAGCATCACCTCACCCTGTCTTCATCACCTGGAGACCTACAGCATCACCTCAGCCTGTCTTCATCACCTGGAGACCTACAGCATCACCTCACCCTGTCTTCATCACCTGGAGACCTACAGCATCACCTCAGCCTGTCTTCATCACCTGGAGACCTACAGCATCACCTCACCCTGTCTTCATCACCTGGAGACCTACAGCATCACCTCAGCCTGTCTTCATCACCTGGAGACCTACAGCATCACCTCACCCTGTCTTCATCACCTGGAGACCTACAGCATCACCTCACCCTGTCTTCATCACCTGGAGACCTACAGCATCACCTCACCCTGTCTTCATCACCTGGAGACCTACAGCATCACCTCAGCCTGTCTTCATCACCTGGAGACCTACAGCATCACCTCACCCTGTCTTCATCACCTGGAGACCTACAGCATCACCTCACCCTGTCTTCATCACCTGGAGACCTACAGCATCACCTCACCCTGTCTTCATCACCTGGAGACCTACAGCATCACCTCAGCCTGTCTTCATCACCTGGAGACCTACAGCATCACCTCACCCTGTCTTCATCACCTGGAGACCTACAGCATCACCTCACCCTGTCTTCATCACCTGGAGACCTACAGCATCACCTCACCCTGTCTTCATCACCTGGAGACATACATCATCATCTCAGCCTGTCCAGGGTCAGCGAGCCTGGTGTTTCTGCCAGAGATGCAGATTCCCTCCAACATGAAGCACTTAGAGACAGAAGAGTAGTGATACCAAGCTGCTGTGTGGAGATCTGTCACTCACACTGTATTAAAATAAATATGGAAAATAACACATGGGTGTTTGTAATAGAGTAAAATGACTATCTATGTATTATTATCAGTATAAATCAGAACAATCACAATATCAGTAGAAATGATAAACATGTACACAAACATATTTATAAATGACATAGTTAGTTAGTCTTATATAGTTAGATACTCAGTTGTTAGTTGAAGCTTGTTACTCTAAGTGTGTGACACAGAGGAGAGGAGGCATGACTGAAGGGAAATACATTTATTGAGGGGAATAGAACTGAGAGCTGGGGCAGGGGAACTGCTGTGAGGGTTAGGGTCCAGGTCTGAGGAGCAGGGTCCAGGTCTGAGGAGCAGGGTCTGGGATGCCTTTAAAAAGAATAAATACAGAGCTATTATTAGTCTCATGTCATTGTTACTGGATAACTGAGAAGACTGATGTGATGCTACAGTAATGTGTAATGTTAAACATTCATATACAGTCACAATGTAACTGTGTGGAGAAAATAATAATAATAATAATAATAATAATTAATAATATAATAATAATAATAATAATTAATATAATAATAATAAATAACATAATAATAATAATAAATAATAATAATTATTATTATAAATAATAATAATAATAATAATAATAATAATAATAAAATAATAAGTATTATTATTATTATTATTATTATTATTATTATTATTATTATATTATTAAGTATTATTATTAATAATAATAATAAATAATAATAATAATCATTATTATTAATAATAAAAATAATAATAATAATAAAATAATAAGTATTATTAATAATAATAATAATAATAATAATATTATAATTATTATTATTATATTATACATAATAATAATAATCATAATAATAATAATAATAATAATAATAGAAAAAATGTGCAGATTTTAGTTTAGTTTAGGAAATGAGCAGACCTTGATCTGAATGAAACAAACATCATATTATAGATACTGATAACATGCTGCTCTAAATCAAATCTTGGATGAATAAAGTCAATGTGTTTATCTGTGTATTAATCTGTTTATGTAATAAAACACAACGGAGTAAAAACTAGCAGTAGTTAACAACTGTAAATAATCATATTATGATAGCAAACCTGTGTTTCTATGTCTTCATGTCAGTAAACAAACATATAACATATAGTACTGACTAACTAGACAGTGAGCTGAATGTCAGCAGGTAACGTTATAACACTTTATGTGAAGCAGCGCTGATGTTACTCACCTGTCCGGCAGAGCAGGCAGAGCAGCGTCTGCTGCCTTCACTCCACGCACCTACGCTGGGTATCCTCTGTCCCTTAGCCGGCTCTCCTCTGTCCCTGTGCCGGGTCTCCTTTGTCCCTCCGCCGTAATAAAATCACGCTGATGTGTCAGCTGATGTGTGTGTGTATGTGTGCGTATGTGTGTGTGTGTGTGTGTGTGTGTGCGTGCGTGCGTGCGCGCGCAGCATCGCTGTTTTGGAACTTGAATTTGAAGGATGCTTATCAACTGTAGCCTAGCAACCGTGGCACTCAAAATTTCCCTGGAATTTTCTAGTTAGTGCCACGGGGTTCAAGCCCCGAGGCATTCCACTCCAGAAGCTGGAGAGGAATGCCTCGGGCGAAGCCCGAGGCAACTATTAATCTTCTCCATACTTATTCTTCTTCTTTTTCTTCTTCCGCCGTTTTTTGGCGCGTAACTCCTCCCGCAGCTTTCAGAAAACCCCGACAATATATACATCAAAACGTGCGGCTCGATCGGGAAAGAGGTGCTATGACTTTTGGTGTTGAAATTCCAAAGTTTCCCAAAGTTATTCCCAAAAAACCGGGAATATTTCTCCATTGAAAATGAATGGGAATTTTTTTTTAAAAACACAAAATTTCACCTTTTTTCAGAGTCACCTAGCTCTCTCATACGTGCAGGTAGAAACATGATTTAAACTTTTAAACGGAGGAAAACTTGTTCTCTCTGGAAAAATACAAACTATTTTAACATAACATGTAAACTTTTCAAACTATGAGCCGTCAAACGAGGAGTGGAAATCACTTTTTCGTCAAAGTTAGAGTGGAAGCGGCAGTTAGCTAGAGTGTGAGAAGCAGTAATGCATAACCTTCATTTTTATTTTTAACTCGAGCTCACGACCAAACCGTAAAAAGGAGACAAATAATTTTTGGTCAAAATATAGACATAGGTTTTGGGATTCATAAAATGTGAAGTTGACAGGCGGGGTCTGCACAAAATTTAAACGGGGGGGCCGAGACCGGCGGCAATCCCTGTCTCGCTCCCCATTAAACCTAATGTAATCGTCTTCTCTTTTCAAATGAATCTCACTCTGTGTTCACACTGAGCTTACTCGCTCATTTTAAGGAATATGTGAATAAAATAAACACTGTCAGAATCTGCCGGCTTCTGTGTCTCTCACGGTGTTTTCGGTTTTTGGACAGGAGTTACGGTTTTCTCACAGTTTGCAATTGTTCGGAACCTTGTCAGAAGCCAAATCCTTTAGAATGTTGAGACATTTTTCAAGGCAGATCCTGAAATCGCCGTAGCAACCGCAGGGCCTTAGCTGACCTTGGCAACCTGTTGCTGGGCAGAATCTGATCTACCTTTTTGTGATTGGCTGAACTGACCTACCTTTTTGTGATTGGCTAATTCCACCTGTCTGTCTGTTTTACCAGTTAACTGAGGTAGCGGCTGAGCTAGTATTGATACTCTCTCTATATATACATATGAATTATATTGACAGTCTTACTGCTCAAATGCAGGCTGGTGTGTGTGTGTGTGTGTATGTGTGTGTGTGTGTGTGTGTGTGTGCGTGCGTGCGTGCGTGCGTGCGTGTGTGTGTGTGTGTGTGAGTACATACTGTGTTGTAGTGCTTAGAGTTAGTGCATGTTGCTACTGCCTTGTGCTCTGTGTGCTACTCTCTGCTTACATCTACTCTGACACTTGATACTGACCAGTAAGATGTACTTAATACTGCCACAGTAAAAGTTACTTAGTGTTATATGATCAGGGTGACTTTTGAACACTGGAAATAAATTGTGTACTTGTCCCGGCAGTAGCCCCGTGGCACTCCAAATTTCCCTGGAATTTTCTAGTGTTTACTTTACAATTCTCTTTTGCCAAATTTCGGCGCGTAACTCCTCCCACAGTTTTGAGAAAACCCTGACAATATATACATCAAAACGTGCGGCTCGATCGGGGGAGGGGTGCTATGACTTTTGGTGTTGAAATTCCAATTTTTCACAAAGTTATTCCCAAAACAAAACAGGCATGATCCTCCATTGGAAATGAATGGGAATTTCTTTTTAAACACAAAATTTCATCTTTTTTCAGAATCACCTAGCTCTCTTATACTTGCACATAGAAATATGATTCAAACTTTAAAACGGAGGAAAACTTGTGCTCTCTCCAAAACACTAAACTGTTTTTACATAACATGTAAACTTTTCAAACTATGAGCAGTCAAACGAGGAGTGGAAATCACTTTTTTTTTCAAAGTTAGAGTGGAAGTGTCAGTTATTGACACTCTTACTGCTCAAATGCAGGCCAAGCAGGTGTGTGTTTGTGTGTGTGTGTGTGTGTGTGTGTGTGTGTGTGTGTGTGTGTGTGCTGCAGTGTTGTGCATAGAGTTAGTGCATGTTCATACTGCCTTGTGCTCTGTGTGCTACTCTCTACTGTACTCGTCCCGGCAGTAGCCCCGTGGCACTCAAAATTTCCCTGGAATTTTCTAGTGTTTACTTTACAATTCTCTTTTGCCATATTTCGGCGCGTAACTCCTCCCGCAGCTTTGAGAAAACCCCGACAATATATACATCAAAACGTGCGGCTCGATCGGGGGATGGGTGCTATGACTTTTGGTGTTGAAATTCCAATTTTTCCCAAAGTTATTTCCAAAACAAAATAGGCATGATTCTCCATTGGAAATGAATGGGAATTTCTTTTTAAACACAAAATTTCATCTTTTTTCAGAATCACCTAGCTCTCTTATACCTGCACATAGAAATGTGATTCAAACTTTAAAACAGAGGAAAGCATGTGCTCTCTTCACAACACTAAACTGTTTTAACATAACATGTAAACTTTTCAAACTATGAGCAGTCAAACGAGGAGTGGAAATCACTTTTTCTTGAAAGTTAAAGTGGAAGCATTAGTTATTGACAGTCTTACTGCTCAAATGCAGGCCAGGCAGGTATGTGTGTGTGTGTGTGTGTGTGCTGTAGTGTCGTGCATAGAGTTAGTGCATGTTCCTACTGCCTTGTGCTCTGTGTGCTACTCTCTGCTGTACTCGTCCCGGCAGTAGCCCCGTGGCACTCAAAATTTCCCTGGAATTTTCTAGTGTTTACTTTACAATTCTCTTTTGCCATATTTCGGCGCGTAACTCGTCCCGCAGCTTTGAGAAAACCCCGACAATATATACATCAAAATGTGCGGGTCGATCGGGGGAGGGGTGCTATGACTTTTGGTGTTGAAATTCCAATTTTTCCCAAAGTTATTCCCAAAACAAAACAGGCATAATTCTCCATTGGAAATGAATGGGAATTTCTTTTTGAACACAAAATTTCATCTTTTTTCAGAGTCACCTAGCTCTCTTATACTTGCACATGGAAATGTGATTCAAACTTTAAAACGAAGGACAACTTGTTCTCTCTTCACAACACTAAACTGTTTTTCCATAACATGTAAACTTTTCAAACTATGAGCATTCAAACGAGGAGTGGAAATCACTTTTTCTTCAAAGTTAGAGTGGAAACATTAGTTATTGACACTCTTACTGCTCAAATGCAGGCCAGGCAGGTATGTGTGTGTGTGTGTGTGTGTCTTTGTGTGTCTTTGTGTGTGAGTGTTTGTACACACTATATTATGTGCTAATACAGGGGATGTGTGAAGCGTCAAATGCTTCACTGTTACACTTGATACTGACCAGTAAGATGTACTTAATACTGCCACAGTAAAAGTTACTTAGTGTTATATGATCAGGGTGACTTTTGAACACTGGAAATAAATTGTGTACTCGTCCCGGCAGTAGCCCCGTGGCAGTCAAAATTTCCCTGGAATTTTCTAGTGTTTACTTTACAATTCTCTTTTGCCATATTTCGGCGCGTAACTCGTCCCGCAGCTTTGATAAAACCCCGACAATATATACATCAAAACGTGCGGCTCGATCGGGGGAGGGGTGCTATGACTTTTGGTGTTGAAATTCCAATTTTTCCCAAAGTTATTCCCAAAACAAAACAGGCATAATTCTCCATTGGAAATGAATGGGAATTTCTTTTTGAACACAAAATTTCATTTTTTTTCAGAGTCACCTAGCTCTCTTATACTTGCACATGGAAATGTGATTCAAACTTTAAAACGAAGGACAACTTGTTCTCTCTTCACAACACTAAACTGTTTTTCCATAACATGTAAACTTTTCAAACTATGAGCATTCAAACGAGGAGTGGAAATCACTTTTTCTTCAAAGTTAGAGTGGAAGCATTAGTTATTGACACTCTTACTGCTCAAATGCAGGCCAGGCAGGTATGTGTGTGTGTGTGTGTGTGTGTGTGTTTGTATACACTATGTTGTGTGCTAATACAGGGTATGTGTGAAGCGTCAAGTGCTGTAGTGTAGTGCTTAGAGTTAGTGCATGTTGCTACTGCCTTGTGCTCTGTGTGCTACTCTCTGCTGTACTCGTCCCGGCAGTAGCCCCGTGGCACTCAAAATTTCCCTGGAATTTTCTAGTGTTTACTTTACAATTCTCTTTTGCCATATTTCGGCGCGTAACTCCTCCCGCAGCTTTGAGAAAACCCCGACAATATATACATCAAAACGTGCGGCTCGATCGGGGGAGGGGTGCTATGACTTTTGGTGTTTAAATTCCTATTTTTCCCAAAGTTATTCCCAAAACAAAATAGGCATGATTCTCCATTGGAAATGAATGGGAATTTCTTTTTAAACACAAAATTTCATCTTTTTTCAGAATCACCTAGCTCTCTCATACTTGCACATAGAAATGTGATTCAAACTTTAAAACGGAGGAAAACTTGTGATCTCTTCACAACACTAAACTGTTTTAACATAACATGTAAACTTTTCAAACTATGAGCAGTCAAACGAGGAGTGGAAATCACTTTTTTTTCAAAGTTAGAGTGGAAGCGTCAGTTATTGACAGTCTTACTGCTCAAATGCAGGCCAGGCAGGTGTGTGTGTGTCTTTGTGTGTGAGTGTTTGTACACACTATGTTGTGTGCTAATACAGGGTATGTGTGAAGCGTCAAATGCTGTAGTGTCGTGCATAGGGTTAGTGCATGTTGCTACTGCCTTGTGCTCTGTGTGCTACTCTCTGCTTACATCTACTGTTACACTTGATACTGACCAGTAAGATGTAGTTAATACTGCCACAGTAAAAGTTACTTAGTGTTATATGATCAGGGTGACTTTTGAACACTGGAAATAAATCATGTACTCGTCCCGGCAGTAGCCCCGTGGCACTCAAAATTTCCCTGGAATTTTCTAGTGTTTACTTTACAATTCTCTTTTGCCAAATTTCGGCGCGTAACTCCTCCCACAGTTTTGAGAAAACCCCGACAATATATACATCAAAACGTGCGGCTCGATCGGGGGAGGGGTGCTATGACTTTTGGTGTTGAAATTCCAATTTTTCACAAAGTTATTCCCAAAACAAAACAGGCATGATCCTCCATTGGAAATGAATGGGAATTTCTTTTTAAACACAAAATTTCATCTTTTTTCAGAATCACCTAGCTCTCTCATACTTGCACATAGAAATGTGATTCAAACTTTAAAACGGACGAAAACTTGTGCTCTCTCCAAAACACTAAACTGTTTTTACATAACATGTAAACATTTCAAACTATGAGCAGTCAAACGAGGAGTGGAAATCACTTTTTTTTCAAAGTTAGAGTGGAAGCGTCAGTTATTGACACTCTTACTGCTCAAATGCAGGCCAGGCAGGTATTGTGTGTGTGTGTGTGTGTGTGTGTGTGTGTGTGTGTGTGTGTGTGTGTGTGTGTGTGTGTGTGTGTGTGAGAGAGTGTTTGTACACACTATATTATGTGCTAATACAGGGTATGTGTGAAGCGTCAAACGCTGTAGTGTCGTGCATAGAGTTAGTGCATGTTGCTACTGCCTTGTGCTCTGTGTGCTACTGTTACACTTGATACTGACCAGTAAGATGTACTTAATACTGCCACAGTAAAAGTTACTTAGTGTTATATGATCAGGGTGACTTTTGAACACTGGAAATAAATCATGTACTCGTCCCGGCAGTAGCCCCGTGGCACTCAAAATTTCCCTGGAATTTTCTAGTGTTTACTTTACAATTCTCTTTTGCCAAATTTCGGCGCGTAACTCCTCCCACAGTTTTGAGAAAACCCCAACAATATATACATCAAAACGTGCGGCTCGATCGGGGGAGGGGTGCTATGACTTTTGGTGTTGAAATTCCAATTTTTCCCAAAGTTATTCCCAAAACAAAATCGTCATGATTTTCCATAGGAAAAGAAAGGGAATTTCTTTTTAAACACAAAATTTCAACTTTTTTCAGAGTCACCTAGCTCTCTCATACCTGCACATAGAAATGTGATTCAAACTTTAAAACGAAGGAAAACTTGTGCTCTCTTCACAACACTAAACTGTTTTAACATAACATGTAAACTTTTAAAAGTATGATCGGTCAAACGAGGAGTGGAAGTCAATTTTTCTTGAAAGTTAGAGTGGAAACATCAGTTATTGACACTCTTACTGCTCAAATGCAGGCCAGGCAGGTGTGTGTGTGTGTGTGTGTGTGTGTGTGTGTGTGTGTGTGTCTTTGTACACACTATGTTGTGTGCTAATACAGGGTATGTGTGAAGCGTCAAGTGCTGTAGTGTCGTGCATAGAGTTAATGCATGTTCCTACTCTCTGCTGTACTCGTCCCGGCAGTAGCCCCGTGGCACTCAAAATTTCCCTGGAATTTTCTAGTGTTTACTTTACAATTCTCTTTTGCCATATTTCGGCGCGTAACTCGTCCCGCAGCTTTGAGAAAACCCCAACAATATAAACATCAAAACGTGCGGCTCGATCGGGGGAGGGGTGCTATGACTTTTGGTGTTGAAATTCCAATTTTTCCCAAAGTTATTCCCAAAACAAAACAGGCATAATTCTCCATTGGAAATGAATGGGAATTTCTTTTTGAACACAAAATTTCATCTTTTTTCAGAGTCACCTAGCTCTCTTATACTTGCACATGGAAATGTGATTCAAACTTTAAAACGAAGGACAACTTGTTCTCTCTTCACAACACTAAACTATTTTTCCATAACATGTAAACTTTTCAAACTATGAGCAGTGAAACGAGGAGTGGAAATCACTTTTTCTTCAAAGTTAGAGTGGAAGCATTAGTTATTGACACTCTTACTGCTCAAATGCAGGCCAGGCAGGTGTGTGTGTGTGTGTGTGTGTGAGTGTTTGTACACACTATGTTGTGTGCTAATACAGGGTATGTGTGAAGCGTCAAGTGCTGTAGTGTAGTGCTTAGAGTTAGTGCATGTTGCTACTGCCTTGTGCTCTGTGTGCTACTCTCTGCTGTACTCGTCCCGGCAGTAGCCCCGTGGCACTCAAAATTTCCCTGGAATTTTCTAGTATTATTATTCTTATTCTTCCGCCGTTTTTCGGCGCGTAACTCCTCCCACAGCTTTGAGAAAACCCAGACAATATATACATCAAAACGTGCGGCTCAATCGGGGGATGGGTGCTATGACTTTTGGTATTGAAATTCCAATTTTTCCCAAAGTTATTCCCAAAAAACCGGGAGATTTCTCCATTGAAAATGAATGGGAATTTTTTGAAAAACCCTAAAAATTTCATCTTTTTTCACCTTTTTTCAGAGTCACCTAGCTCTCTCATACCTGCACGTAGAAACGTGATTCAAACTTTAAAACGGAGGAAAACTTGTTCCCTCTGGAAAAATACAAACTATTTTAACATAACATGTAAACTTTTCAAACTATGAGCAGTCAAATGAGGAGTGGAAATCACTTTTTCGTCAAAGTTAGAGTGGAAGCGGCAGTTAGCTAGAGTGTGAGAAGCAGTAATGCATAACCTTCATTTTTATTTTTAACTCGAGCTCACGGCCAAACCGTAAAAAGGAGACAAATAATTTTTTGTCAAAATATAGACATAGGTGTTGGGATTCATAAAATGTGAAGTTGACAGGCGGGGTCTGCACAAAATTTAAACGGGGGGGCCGAGACCGGCGGCAATCCCTGTCTCGCTCCCCTTTAAACCTAATGTAATCGTCTTCTCTTTTCAAAAGAATCTCACTCTGTGTTCACACTGAGCTTACTCGCTCATTTTAAGGAATATGTGAATAAAATAAACACTTTCAGAATCTGCCGGCTTCTGTGTCTCTCACAGTGTTTTCGGTTTTTGGACAGGAGTTACGGTTTTCTCACAGTTTGCAATTGTTCGGGACCTTGTCAGAAGCCAAATCCTTTAGAATTTTGAGACATTTTTCAAGGCAGATCCTGAAATCGCCGTAGCAACCGCAGGGCCTTAGCTGACCTTGGCAACCTGTCGCTGGGCAGAATCTGACCTACTTTTTTGTGATTGGCTAAACTGATCTACCTTTTTGTGATTGGCTAATTCTACCTGCCTGTCAGTTAACTGAGCTCATTCATTTGAATGGATTAATTCATGTTTACTGAGGACAAAATAAATAGTTTTATTGTTTTGTATTGTAGTTTTATGATTTGTGGTTTTTAAAAAGATTCAACATTTATCAATAGAAGATGAACAAAATGTACATAATATAATTTCATACGTCCAAGAAATTTAAAATAAAATGTGTAATGAAATCTACTCTCTAAATGATTTCAATATTTACTTAATAATTTCACAACAGTGATGTTCCTGTCTTTGGAAAAAATGAAGTAGACTTTAATTAATTGGTGTAAATAAATACTATTTATGCTTAAATATGATCATAATCATTACTTAATATTTTCAGGGATGTTAAGTTGAGAATAAAGTATATAAGTTTGCCGGTAATATGTCTGATTTTATTTATGTGTCATTATTATCATGGAGTAGCTCTGTTCATGGGGGGGAGGAAGAGGCAGAGGTCAGAGGTCAACCAGTTCAATGAGCCTGAAACCAGGAGAGCTACAGGTGAGCAGACACTGCAGGCTCACACACTTACAGCTGAGTAAGTATGTTGCTTTGCTTGTTTGTATTATTTCATAAATTCCCTCCATAAATACTCCTATCCTGTGAAATAAGGCCAGATTACATCAGTACAGCATTACCTCTGAACTGATGAGAGACCCAAGCATGATGTTCAACCTGTCTTCATCACCTGGAGACCTACAGCATCACCTCACCCTGTCTTCATCACCTGGAGACCTACAGCATCACCTCACCCTGTCTTCATCACCTGGAGACCTACAGCACCACCTCACTGTGTCTTCATCACCTGGAGACCTACAGCATCACCTCACCCTGTCTTCATCACCTGGAGACCTACAGCATCACCTAACCCTGTCTTCATCACCTGGAGACCTACAGCATCACCTCACCCTGTCTTCATCACCTGGAGACATACATCATCACCTCACCCTGTCTTCATCACCTGGAGACCTACAGCATCACCTCACCCTGTCTTCATCACCTGGAGACCTACAGCATCACCTCACCCTGTCTTCATCACCTGGAGACATACATCATCACCTCACCCTGTCTTCATCACCTGGAGACCTACAGCATCACCTCACCCTGTCTTCATCACCTGGAGACCTACAGCATCACCTCACCCTGTCTTCATCACCTGGAGACCTACAGCATCACCTCAGCCTGTCCAGGGTCAGCCAGCCTGGTGTTTCTGCCAGAGATGCAGATTCCCTCCAACATGAAGCACTTAGAGACAGAAGAGTAGTGATACCAAGCTGCTGTGTGGAGATCTGTCACTCACACTGTATTAAAATAAATATGGAAAATAACACATGGGTGTTTGTAATAGAGTAAAATGACTATCTATGTATTATTATCAGTATAAAACAGAACAATCACAATATCAGTAGAAATAATACAAATGTACACAAACATATTTATAAATGACATAGTTAGTTAGTCTTATATAGTTAGATACTCAGTTGTTAGTTGAAGCTTGTTACTCTAAGTGTGTGACACAGAGGAGAGGAGGCATGACTGAAGGGAAATACATTTATTGAGGGGAATAGAACTGAGAGCTGGGGCAGGGGAACTGCTGTGAGGGTTAGGGTCCAGGTCTGAGGAGCAGGGTCTGGGATGCCTTTAAAGAGAATAAATACAGAGCCATTATTAGTCTCATGTCATTGTTACTGGATAACTGAGAAGACTGATGTGATGCTACAGTAATGTGTAATAATAATAATAATAATAATAATAATAATAATAAAATAATAAGTATTATTATTATTATTATTATTATATTATTAATTATTATTATTACTAATAATAATAATAATAATAATAATAATTATTATTATTATAAATAATAATAATAATAATAATAATGATAAAATAATAAGTATTATTATTAATAATAATAATAATAATAATTAATCACAACAATAAATAATAATATATAATAATAATAATAATATTATTATTATTATTATATTATACATAATAATAATAATCATAATAATAATATAATTATTATTATTATATTATACATAATAATAATAATAATAATAGAAAAAATGTGCAGATTTTATTTTAGTTTAGGAAATGAGCAGACCTTGATCTGAATGAAACAAACATCATATTATAGATACTGATAACATGCTGCTCTAAATCAAATCTGGGATGAATAAAGTCAATGTGTTTATCTGTGTATTAATCTGTTTATGTAATAAAACTAGCAGTAGTTAACAACTGTAAATAATCATATTGTGATAGCAAACCTGTGTTTCTATGTCTTCATGTCAGTAAACAAACATATAACACATAGTACTGACTAACTAGACAGTGAGCTGAATGTCAGCAGGTAACGTTATAACACTTTATGTGAAGCAGCGCTGATGTTACTCACCTGTCCGGCAGAGCAGGCAGAGCAGCGTCTGCTGCCTTCACTCCCCGCTCCTACGCTGGGTATCCTCTGTCCCTTAGCCGGCTCTCCTCTGTCCTTCCCGGGTCTCCTCTGTCCCTGTGCCGGGTCTCCTCTGTCCCTCCGCTGTAATAAAATCACGCTGATGTGTCAGCTGATGTGTGTGTGTATGTGTGCGT
>NC_070581.1:3174856-3177356 GCF_027409825.1 Scomber japonicus
TTAGTGTATCTCCAAAGAGAATAAATGATTCAGTGATTAGTTGCATGAACTTGCTGAGAACAGACGAATAAAGCCATAAAAAGTTAATTGCAATCCATTCTCATAGCAGAACCCATAGAATGGTTGATTTCTGAACACAATTAGTTCAATGTGATGAATTCTGAACTGTCTGCATGTTTTAGTGTATATCCAAGGAGAATGAGTGATTCAGTGATTGGTTGCATGAACTTGCTGAGAACAGACGAATAAAGCCATAAAAAGTTAGTTGTAATCCATTCTCTTAGCAGAACCCATAGAATGGTTGATTTCTGAACACAATTAATTCAATGTGATGAATTCTGAACTGTCTGCATGTTTTAGTGTATGTCCAAAGAGAATATAGTGATTGAGCGATAAATTGCATAAACGTGCTGAAAATAGACGAATAAAGACATAAACAGTTAGTTGTAATCTATTCTCTTAGCAGAACCCATAGAAAGGTTGATTTCTGAACACAATTAGTTCAATGTGATGAAATCTGATATATTTGAGTGTTTTAGTGTATCTCCAAAATGAATAAGTGATTCAGTGATTAGTTGCATGAACTTGCTGAGAACAGACGAATAAAGCAATAAAAAGATAGTTGTAATACATTCTCGTAGCAGAACCCATAGAAATGTTGATTTCTGAACACAATTAGTTCAGTGTGATGAATTCTGATATATCTGAGTGTTTTAGTGTATCTCCAAAGAGAATAAATGATTCAGTGATTATTTGCATGAACTTGCTGAGAACAGACGAATAAAGCCATAAAAAGTTAGTTGTAATCCATTCTCTTAGCAGAACCCATATAAAGGTTGATTTCTGAACACAATTAGTTCAATGTGATGAATTCTGAACTGTCTGCATGTATTAGTGTATATCCAAGGAGAATGAGTGATTCAGTGATTGGTTGCATGAACTTGCTGAGAACAGACGAATAAAGCAATAAAAAGATAGTTGTAATACATTGTCGTAGCAGAACCCATAGAATGGTTGATTTCTGAACACAATTAGTTCAATGTGATGAATTCTGAAATATCTGCATGTTTTAGTGTATCTCCAAAGAGAATAAAAAATGATTCAGTGATTAGTTGCATGAACTTGCTGAGAATAGACGAATAAAGCCATAAAAAGTTAGTTGTAATCCATTCTTTTAGCAGAACCCATAGAAAGGTTGATTTCTGAACACAATTAGTTCAATGTGATGAATTCTGATATATCTGAGTGTTTTTACTGTATCTCCAAAATGAATAAGTGATTCAGTGATTAGTTGCATGAACTTGCTGAGAACAGACGAATAAAGCCCTAAACAGTTAGTTGTAATACAATATTTTAGCAGAACCTATAGAAAGGTTGATTTCTAAACACAACGACACACTGCAATACACACACACAAACAATATACACAACTAAACACAATTAGTTCAATGTGATGAATGAATGAACTAACTTTTTATGGCTTAAATCGTCGTTTCTCCGCAAGTTCATGCAACTAATCACTGAACCACTTACATTATCTTTGGACATACACTAAAACACTCAGATATTTCAGAATTCATCACATTGAACTAATTGTGTCTAGAAATCAACATTTCTATAGGTCTGCTAAGAGAATGGAATACAACTAACTTTTTATGGCTTTATTCGTCTGTTCTCAGCAAATTCATGCAACTAATCACTGAATCATTTATTCTCTTTGGGATACACTAAAACACTCAGATATATCAGAATTCATCACATTGAACTAAATTGTGTTTAGAAATCAACCTTTCTATGGGTTCTGCTACGAGAATGGAATACAACTAACTTTTTATGGCTTTATTCGTCTATTCTCAGCACGTTTATGCAATTTATCGCTCAATCACTATATTCTCTTTGGACATACACTAAAACACTCAGATATTTCAGAATTCATCACATTGAACTAATTGTGTTCAGAAATCAACCGTTCTATGGGTTCTGCTAAGAGAATGGATTACAACTAACTGTTTATGTCTTTATTCGTCTATTCTCAGCACGTTTATGCAATTTATCGCTCAATCACTATATTCTCTTTGGACATACACTAAAACACTCAGATATTTCAGAATTCATCACATTGAACTAATTGTGTTCAGAAATCAACCGTTCTATGGGTTCTGCTAAGAGAATGGATTACAACTAACTGTTTATGTCTTTATTCGTCTATTCTCAGCACGTTTATGCAATTTATCGCTCAATCACTATATTCTCTTTGGACATACACTAAAACACTCAGATATATCAGAATTCATCACATTGAACTAATTGTGTTCAGAAATCAACCTTTCTATGGGTTCTGCTACGAGAATGTATTACAACTATCTTTTTATTGCTTTATTCGTCTGTTCTCAGCAAGTTCATGCAACTAATCACTGAATCACTTATTCATTTTGGAGATACACTAAAACACTCAAATATATCAGAATTCATCACATTGAACTAATTGTGTTCAGAAATC
>NC_070581.1:3249856-3264856 GCF_027409825.1 Scomber japonicus
ATAGATAGACAGCTAGACAGATAGATAGATACATCGATAGATAGATAGATAGATAGATAGATAGATAGATATAGCTAGACAGATAGATGGATACATCGATAGATAAGATGGATAGATAAGATAGATAGATAGATACATAGATAGATAGATAGATAGATAGATAGATAGATAGAGAGATAGATAGATAGACAGCTAGACAGATAGATAGATACATCGATAGATAGATAGATAGATAGATAGATAGATAGATAGATAGATAGACAGATAGACAGATAGATAGACAGATAGATAGATACATCAATAGATAGATAGATAGATAGATAGATAGATAGATAGATAGATAGATAGATAGATAGATAGATAGACAGCTAGACAGATAGATAGATACATCGATAGATAGATAGATAGATATATAGATAGATAGATAGCCAGCTAGACAGATAGATAGATACATCGATAGATAGATAGATAGATAGATAGATAGACAGATAGATAGATAGATAGATAGATAGATAGATACATCGATAGATAGATAGATAGATAGATAGATAGATAGATAGATAGATAGATAGATAGATAGATAGATATATACACATTTATGTTTGTGTGTGTTTTAAGGTCTGCCAAGTGCCTTTCAAAGTAAAGATTCGAGAATTAATAATCATTTAGTCTAATGAAATTAATATAGATATATAGATAAGATAGATAGATAAGATAGATAGATAGATAGATAGACAGATAGATAGATACACCGATAGATAGATAGATAGATAGATAGATAGATAGATAGATAGATAGATAGATAGACAGATAGATAGATAGATAGATAGATAGATAGATAGATAGACAGCTAGACAGATAGATAGATCTTCTCCATACTTAATTAGTGCCACAGGGTTCTAGCTCCGAGGCAACTATTAATCTTCTCCATACTTATTTTTCTTCTTCTTATTATTATTCTTCCGCCGTTTTTCGGCGCGTAACTCCTCCCGCAGCTTTGAGAAAACCCCGACAATATATACATCAAAACGTGCGGCTCGATCGGGAAAGAGGTGCTATGACTTTTGGTGTTGAAATTCCTATTTTTCCCAAAGTTATTCCCAAAACAAAACAGGCATGATTCTCCATTGGAAATGAATGGGAATTTCTTTTTGAACACAAAATTTCATCTTTTTTCAGAGTCACCTAGCTCTCTTATACCTGCACATAGAAATGTGATTCAAACTTTAACACGAAGGAAAACATGTGCTCTCTTCACAACACTAAACTGTTTTAACATAACATGTAAACTTTTCAAACTATGAGCAGTCAAACGAGGAGTGGAAATCACTTTTTCTTCAAAGTTAGAGTGGAAGTGTCAGTTATTGACACTCTTACTGCTCAAATGCAGGCCAGGCAGGTGTGCGTTTGTGTGTGTGTGTGCGTGTGTGTGTGTGTGCTGTAGTGTTGTGCATAGAGTTAGTGCATGTTCATACTGCCTTGTGCTCTGTGTGCTACTCTCTACTGTACTCGTCCCGGCAGTAGCCCCGTGGCACTGAAAATTTCACTGGAATTTTCTAGTATTATTATTCTTATTCTTCCGCCGTTTTTCGGCGCGTAACTCCTCCCACAGCTTTGAGAAAACCCAGACAATATATACATCAAAACGTGCGGCTCAATCGGGGGATGGGTGCTATGACTTTTGGTATTGAAATTCCAATTTTTCCCAAAGTTATTCCCAAAAAACCGGGAGATTTCTCCATTGAAAATGAATGGGAATTTTTTGAAAAACCCTAAAAATTTCATCTTTTTTCACCTTTTTTCAGAGTCACCTAGCTCTCTCATACCTGCACGTAGAAACGTGATTCAAACTTTAAAACGGAGGAAAACTTGTCCTCTCTGGAAAAATACAAACTATTTTAACATAACATGTAAACTTTTCAAACTATGAGCAGTCAAACGAGGAGTGGAAATCACTTTTTCGTCAAAGTTAGAGTGGAAGCGGCAGTTAGCTAGAGTGTGAGAAGCAGTAATGCATAACCTTCATTTTTATTTTTAACTCGAGCTCACGGCCAAACCGTAAAACGAGACAAATAATTTTTGGTCAAAATATAGACATAGGTGTTGGGATTCATAAAATGTGAAGTTGACAGGCGGGGTCTGCACAAAATTTAAACGGGGGGGCCGAGACCGGCGGCAATCCCTGTCTCGCTCCCCATTAAACCTAATGTAATCGTCTTCTCTTTTCAAATGAATCTCACTCTGTGTTCACACTGAGCTTACTCGCTCATTTTAAGGAATATGTGAATAAAATAAACACTGTCAGAATCTGCCGGCTTCTGTGTCTCTCACGGTGTTTTCGGTTTTTGGACAGGAGTTACGGTTTTCTCACAGTTTGCAATTGTTCGGAACCTTGTCGGAAGCCAAATCCTTTAGAATGTTGAGACATTTTTCAAGGCAGATCCTGAAATCGCCGTAGCAACCGCAGGGCCTTAGCTGACCTTGGCAACCTGTTGCTGGGCAGAATCTGACCTACTTTTTTTGTGATTGGCTAAACTGATCTACCTTTTTGTGATTGGCTAATTCTACCAGTCTGTCTGTTTTGCCAGTTAACTGAGCTAGTATTGATAGTCTCTCTCTATATATATACATATGAATTATATTGACACTCTTACTGCTCAAATGCTGGCTTGTGTGTGTGTGTGTGTGTGTGTGTGTGTGTGTGAGAGTGTGTGTGTGAGTACACACTGTGTTGTAGTGCTTAGAGTTAGTGCATGTTGCTACTGCCTTGTGCTCTGTGTGCTACTCTCTGCTTACATCTACTGTTACACTTGATACTGACTAGTAAGATGTACTTAATACTGCCACAGTAAAAGTTACTTAGTGTTATATGATCAGGGTGACTTTTGAACACTGGAAATAAATCGTGTACTCGTCCCGGCAGTAGCCCCGTGGCACTCAAAATTTCCCTGGAATTTTCTAGTTAGTGCCACGGGGTTCAAGCTCCGAGGCATTCCACTCCAGAAGCTGGAGAGGAATGCCTCGGGGCAAAGCCCCGAGGCAACTATTAATCTTCTCCATACTTATTATTCTTACATCTTCTTCCGCCGTTTTTCGGCGCGTAACTCCTCCCGCAGCTTTGAGAAAACCCCGACAATATATACATCAAAACGTGCGGCTCGATCGGGGGAGGGGTGCTATGACTTTTGGTGTTGAAATTCCAATTTTTCCCAAAGTTATTCCCAAAAAACCGGGAGATTTCTCCATTGGAAATGAATGGGAATTTTTTGAAAACCCCCAAAAATTTCACCTTTTTTCAGAGTCACCTAGCTCGCTCATACGTGCATGTAGAAACATCATTCAAACTTTAAAACGGAGGAAAACTTGTCCTCTCTGGAAAAATACCAAACTATTTTGACATAAAATGTAAACTTTTCAAACTATGAGCAGTCAAACGAGGAGTGGAAATCACTTTTTCGTCAAAGTTAGAGTGGAAGCGGCAGTTAGCTAGAGTGTGAGAAGCAGTAATGCATAGCCTTCATTTTTATTTTTAACTCGAGCTCACGGCCAAACCGTAAAAAGGAGACAAATAATTTTTGGTCAAAATATAGACATAGGTGTTGGGATTCATAAAATGTGAAGTTGACAGGCGGGGTCTGCACAAAATTTAAACGGGGGGGCCGAGACCGGCAGCAATCCCTGTCTCGCTCCCCATTAAACCTAATGTAATCGTCTTCTTATTTCAAAAGACTCTCACTCTGTGTTCGCACTGAGCTTACTCGCTCATTTTAAGGAATATGTGAATAAAATAAACACTGTCAGAATCTGCCGGCTTCTGTGTCTCTCACGGTGTTTTCGGTTTTTGGACAGGAGTTACGGTTTTCTCACAGTTTGCAATTGTTCGGGACCTTGTCAGAAGGCAAATCCTTTAGAATTTTGAGACATTTTTCAAGGCAGATCCTGAAATCGCCATAGCAACCGCAGGGCCTTAGCTGACCTTAGCAACCTGTCGCTGGGCAGAATCTGATCTACCTTTTTGTGATTGGCTGAACTGACCTACCTTTTTGTGATTGGCTAATTCTACCTGTCTGTCTGTTTTGCCAGTTAACTGAGGTAGCGGCCGAGCTAGTATTGATACTCTGTCTATATATACATATGAATTATACTGACAGTCTTACTGCTCAAATGCAGGCTGGTGTGTGTGTGTGTATGTGTGTGTGTGTGTGTGCGTGCATGCGTGCGTGTGTGTGTGTGTGTACACACTGTGTTGTAGTGCTTACAGTTAGTGCATGTTGCTACTGCCTTGTGCTCTGTGTGCTACTCTCTGCTTACATCTACTGTTACACTTGATACTGACCAGTAAGATGTACTTAATACTGCCACAGTAAAAGTTACTTAGTGTTATATGATCAGGGTGACTTTTGAACACTGGAAATAAATTGTGTACTCGTCCCGGCAGTAGCCCCGTGGCACTCAACATTTCCCTGGAATTTTCTAGTGTTTACTTTACAATTCTCTTTTGCCATATTTCGGCGCGTAACTCGTCCCGCAGCTTTGAGAAAACCCCGACAATATATACATCAAAACGTGCGGCTCGATCGGGGGATGGGTGCTATGACTTTTGGTGTTGAAATACCTATTTTTCCCAAAGTTATTCCCAAAACAAAACAGGCATAATTCTCCATTGGAAATGAATGGGAATTTCTTTTTGAACACAAAATTTCTTCTTTTTTCAGAATCACCTAGCTCTCTTATACTTGCACATGGAAATGTGATTCAAACTTTAAAACGAAGGACATCTTGTTCTCTCTTCACAACACTAAACTGTTTTTCCATAACATGTAAACTTTTCAAACTATGAGCAGTCAAACGAGGAGTGGAAATCACTTTTTCTTCTAAGTTAGAGTGGAAGCATTAGTTATTGACACTCTTACTGCTCAAATGCAGGCCAGGCAGGTATGGTGTGAGTGTGTGTGTGTGTGTGTGTGTGTGTGTGTGTGTGTCTTTGTGTGTCTTTGTGTGTCTTTGTGTGTGAGTGTTTGTACACACTATATTATGTGCTAATACAGGGTATGTGTAAAGCGTCAAATGCTGTAGTGTCGTGCATAGAGTTAGTGCATGTTGCTACTGCCTTGTGCTCTGTGTGCTACTGTTACACATGATACTGACCAGTAAGATGTACTTAATACTGCCACAGTAAAAGTTACTTACTGTTATATGATCAGGGTGACTTTTGAACACTGGAAATAAATCGTGTAGTCGTCCCGGCAGTAGCCCCGTGGCACTCAAAATTTCCCTGGAATTTTCTAGTGTTTACTTTACAATTCTCTTTTGCCATATTTCGGCGCGTAACTCCTCCCGCAGCTTTGAGAAAACCCCGACAATATATACATCAAAACGTGCGGCTCGATCGGGGGAGGGGTGCTATGACTTTTGGTGTTGAAATTCCAATTTTTCCCAAAGTTATTCCCAAAAAACCGGGAGATTTCTCCATTGGAAATGAATGGGAATTTTTTGAAAAACCCCAAAAATTTCACCTTTTTTCACCTTTTTTCAGAGTCACCAAAACAAAACGGGCATCATTCTCCATTGGAAATGAATGGGAATTTCTTTTTGAACACAAAATTTCATCTTTTTTCAGAATCACCTAGCTCTCTTATACTTACACATAGAAATGTGATTCAAACTTTAAAACAAAGGAAAACTTGTGCTCTCTTCACAACACTAAACTGTTTTAACATAACATGTAAACTTTTCAAACTATGAGCAGTCAAACGAGGAGTGGAAATCACTTTTTCTTCAAAGTTAGAGTGGAAGCATCAGTTATTGACAGTCTTACTGCTCAAATGCAGGCCAGGCAGGTATGGTGTGTGTGTGTGTGTGTGTGTGTGTGTGTGTGTGTGTGTGTGTGTGTGTGTGTGTGCGTGCGTGTGTGTGTGCTGTAGTGTCGTGCATTGAGTTAGTGCATGTTCCTACTGCCTTGTGCTCTGTGTGCTACTCTCTGCTGTACTCGTCCCGGCAGTAGCCCCGTGGCACTCAAAATTTCCCTGGAATTTTCTAGTGTTTACTTTACAATTCTCTTCCGCCATATTTCGGAGCGTAACTCCTCCCACAGCTTTGAGAAAACCCTGACAATATATACATCAAAACGTGCGGCTCGATCGGGGGAGGGGTGCTATGACTTTTGGTGTTTAAATTCCTATTTTTCCCAAAGTTATTCCCAAAACAACACAGGCATAATCCTCCATTGGAAATGAATGGGAATTTCTTTTTAAACACAAAATTTCATCTTTTTTCAGAATCACCTAGCTCTCTCATACTTGCACATAGAAATGTGATTCAAACTTTAAAACGAAGGAAAACTTGTGCTCTCTTCACAACACTAAACTGTTTTTCCATAACATGTAAACTTTTCAATCTATGAGCAGTCAAACGAGGAGTGGAAATCACTTTTTCTTCAATGTTAGAGTGGAAGTGTCAGTTATTGACACTCTTGCTGCTCAAATGCAGGCCAGGCAGGTGTGTGTTTGTGTGTGTGTGTGTGTGTGTGAGTGTTTGTATACACTATGTTGTGTGCTAATACAGGGTATGTGTGAAGCGTCAAGTGCTGTAGTGTAGTGCTTAGAGTTAGTGCATGTTGCTACTGCCTTGTGCTCTCTGTGCTACTCTCTGCTGTACTCGTCCCGGCAGTAGCCCCGTGGCACTCAAAATTTCCCTGGAATTTTCTAGTTAGTGCCACGGGGTTCAAGCCCCGAGGCATTCCACTCCAGAAGCTGGAGAGGAACTATTAATCTTCTCCATACTTATTCTTTTTCTTCTTCCGCCGTTTTTTGGCGCGTAACTCCTCCCACAGCTTTGAGAAAACCCCGACAATATATACATCAAAACGTGCGGCTCGATCGGGGGATGGGTGCTATGACTTTTGGTGTTGAAATTTCAAAGTTTCCCAAAGTTATTCCCAAAAAACCGGGAATATTTCTCCATTGAAAATGAATGGGAATTTTTTTTTAAAACCACAAAAATTCACCTTTTTTCAGAGTCACCTAGCTCTCCCATACCTGCACGTAGAATCGTCATTCAAACTTTTAAACGGAGGAAAATTTGTCCTCTCTGGAAAAATACCAAACTATTTTACATAACATGTAAACTATTCAAACTATGAGCAGTCAAACGAGGAGTGGAAATCACTTTTTCGTCAAAGTTAGAGTGGAAGCGGCAGTTAGCTAGAGTGTGAGAAGCAGTAAACCATAACCTTAATTTTTATTTTTAACTCGAGCTCACGGCCAAACCGTAAAAAGGAGACAAATAATTTTTTGTCAAAATGTAGACATAGGTGTTGGGATTCATAAAATGTGACTTTGACAGGCGGGATCTGCACAAAATTTAAACGGGGGGGCCGAGACCGGCGGCAATACCTGTCTCGCTCCCCATTAAACCTAATGTAATCGTCTTCTTATTTCAAAAGAATCTCACTCTGTGTTCGCACTGAGCTTACTCGCTCATTTTAAGGAATATCTGAATAAAATAAACACTGTGAGAATCTGCCGGCTTCTGTGTCTCTCACGGTGTTTTCGGTTTTTGGACAGGAGTTACGGTTTTCTCACAGTTTGCAATTGTTCGGAACCTTGTCAGAAGCCAAATCCTTTAGAATTTTGAGACATTTTTCAAGGCAGATCCTGAAATCGCCGTAGCAACCGCAGGGCCTTAGCTGACCTTGGCAACCTGTTGCTGGGCAGAATCTGACCTACTATTTTGTGATTGGCTAAACTGATCTACCTTTTTGTGATTGGCTAATTCTACCTGTCTGTCTGTTTTGCCAGTTAACTGGGGTCGCAGCCGAGCTAGTATTGATACTCTCTCTCTATATATACATATGAATTATACTGACAGTCTTACTGCTCAAATGCAGGCTGTGTGTGTGTGTGTGTGTGTGTGTGTGTGTGTGTGTGTGTGTGTGTGTGTGTGTGTGTGTGTGTGTATGTGTACACACTGTGTTGTAGTGCTTAAAGTTAGTGCATGTTGCTACTGCCTTGTGCTCTGTGTGCTACTCTCTGCTTACATCTACTGTTACACTTGATACTGACTAGTAAGATGTACTTAATACTGCCACAGTAAGAGTTACTTAGTGTTATATGATCAGGGTGACTTTTGAAGACTGGAAATAAGTTGTGTAATCGTCCCGGCAGTAGCCCTGTGGCACTCAAAATTTCCCTGGAATTTTCTAGTGTTTACTTTACAATTCTCTTTTGCCATATTTCGGCGCGTAACTCCTCCCGCAGCTTTGAGAAAACCCCGACAATATATACATCAAAACGTGCGGCTCGATCGGGGGAGGGGTGCTATGACTTTTGGTGTTGAAATTCCAATTTTTCCCAAAGTTATTCCCAAAACAAAACGGGCATCATTCTCCATTGGAAATGAATGGGAATTTCTTTTTGAACACAAAATTTCATCTTTTTTCAGAATCACCTAGCTCTCTTATACTTACACATAGAAATGTGATTCAAACTTTAAAACAAAGGAAAACTTGTGCTCTCTTCACAACACTAAACTGTTTTAACATAACATGTAAACTTTTCAAACTATGAGCAGTCAAACGAGGAGTGGAAATCACTTTTTCTTCAAAGTTAGAGTGGAAGCATCAGTTATTGACAGTCTTACTGCTCAAATGCAGGCCAGGCAGGTATGGTGTGTGTGTGTGTGTGTGTGTGTGTGTGTGTGTGTGTGTGTGTGTGTGTGTGTGTGCGTGCGTGTGTGTGTGCTGTAGTGTCGTGCATTGAGTTAGTGCATGTTCCTACTGCCTTGTGCTCTGTGTGCTACTCTCTGCTGTACTCGTCCCGGCAGTAGCCCCGTGGCACTCAAAATTTCCCTGGAATTTTCTAGTGTTTACTTTACAATTCTCTTTTGCCATATTTCGGCGCGTAACTCCTCCCGCAGCTTTGAGAAAACCCCGACAATATATACATCAAAACGTGCGGCTCGATCGGGGGAGGGGTGCTATGACTTTTGGTGTTGAAATACCTATTTTTCCCAAAGTTATTCCCAAAACAATATAGGCATAATTCTCCATTGGAAATGAATGGGAATTTCTTTTTGAACAAAAAATTTCATCTTTTTTCAGAATCACCTAGCTCTCTTATACTTGCACATAGAAATGTGATTCAAACTTTAAAACGAAGGACAACTTGTTCTCTCTTCACAACACTAAACTGTTTTAACATAACATGTAAACTTTTCAAACTATGAGCAGTCAAACGAGGAGTGGAAATCACTTTTTCTTCAAACTTAAGAGTGGAAGCGGCAGTTATTGACACTCTTACTGCTCAAATGAAGGCCAGGCAGGTGTGTGTGTGTGTGTGTGTGTGTGTGTGTGAGTGTTTGTACACACTATGTAGTGTGCTAACATTATATGTGAAGTGTAAAGTGCTGTAGTGTCGTGCATAGAGTTAGTGCATGTTGCTACTGCCTTGTGCTCTGTGTGCTACTCTCTGCTGTACTCGTCCCGGCAGTAGCCCCGAGGCACTCAAAATTTCCCTGGAATTTTCTAGTGTTTACTTTACAATTCTCTTTTGCCAAATTTCGGCGCGTAACTCCTCCCACAGTTTTGAGAAAACCCCGACAATATATACATCAAAACGTGCGGCTCGATCGGGGGAGGGGTGCTATGACTTTTGGTGTTTAAATTCCTATTTTTCCCAAAGTTATTCCCAAAACAAAATAGGCATGATTCTCCATTGGAAATGAATGGGAATTTCTTTTTAAACACAAAATTTCATCTTTTTTCAGAATCACCTAGCTCTCTCATACTTGCACATAGAAATGTGATTCAAACTTTAAAACGGAGGAAAACTTGTGCTCTCTTCACAACACTAAACTGTTTTAACATAACATGTAAACTTTTCAAACTATGAGCATTCAAACGAGAAGTGGAAATCACTTTTTCTTCAAAGTTAGAGTGGAAGCATTAGTTATTGACACTCTTACTGCTCAAATGCAGGCCAGGCAGGTATGGTGTGTGTGTGTGTGTGTGTGTGTGAGTGTTTGTATACACTATGTTGTGTGCTAATACAGGGTATGTGTGAAGCGTCAAGTGCTGTAGTGTAGTGCTTAGAGTTAGTGCATGTTGCTACTGCCTTGTGCTCTCTGTGCTACTCTCTGCTGTACTCGTCCCGGCAGTAGCCCCGTAGCACTCAAAATTTCCCTGGAATTTTCTAGTGTTTACTTTACAATTCTCTTCCGCCATATTTCGGCGCGTAACTCCTCCCACAGCTTTGAGAAAACCCCGACAATATACACATCAAAACGTGCGGCTCGATCGGGGGAGGGGTGCTATGACTTTTGGTGTTGAAATTCCTATTTTTCCCAAAGTTATTCACAAAACAAAACAGGCATAATCCTCCATTGGAAATGAATGGGAATTTCTTTTTAATCACAAAATTTCATCTTTTTTCGAAGTCAACTAGCTCTCTCATACTTGCACATAGAAATGTGATTCAAACTTTAAAACGGAGGAAAACCTGTGCGCTCTCCAAAACACTAAACTGTTTTTATATAACATGTAAACTTTTCAAACTATGAGCAGTCAAACGAGGAGTGGAAATCACTTTTTTTTCAAAGTTAGAGTGGAAGCGTCAGTTATTGCTCAAATGCAGGCCAGGCAGGTATGTGTGTGTCTTTGTGTGTGTCTTTGTGTGTGAGTGTTTGTACACACTATGTTGTGTGCTAATACAGGGTATGTGTGAAGCGTCAAATGCTGTAGTTTCGGGCACAGAGTTAGTGCATGTTCCTACTGCCTTGTGCTCTGTGTGCTACTCTCTGCTGTACTCATCCCGGCAGTAGCCCCGTGGCACTCAAAATTTCCCTGGAATTTTCTAGTGTTTACTTTACAATTCTCTTTTGCCATATTTCGGCGCGTAACTCCTCCCGCAGCTTTGAGAAAACCCCGACAATATATACATCAAAACGTGCGGCTCGATCGGGGGAGGGGTGCTATGACTTTTGGTGTTGAAATTCCAATTTTTCCCAAAGTTATTCCCAAAACAAAACAGGCATCATTCTCCATTGGAAATGAATGGGAATTTCTTTTTGAACACAAAATTTCATCTTTTTTCAGAATCACCTAGCTCTCTTATACTTACACATAGAAATGTGATTCAAACTTTAAAACAAAGGAAAACTTGTGCTCTCTTCACAACACTAAACTGTTTTAACATAACATGTAAACTTTTCAAACTATGAGCAGTCAAACGAGGAGTGGAAATCACTTTTTCTTCAAAGTTAGAGTGGAAGCATCAGTTATTGACAGTCTTACTGCTCAAATGCAGGCCAGGCAGGTATGGTGTGTGTGTGTGTGTGTGTGTGTGTGTGTGTGTGTGTGTGTGTGCGTGCGTGCGTGTGTGTGCTGTAGTGTCGTGCATAGAGTTAGTGCATGTTCCTACTGCCTTGTGCTCTGTGTGCTACTCTCTGCTGTACTCGTCCCGGCAGTAGCCCCGTGGCACTCAAAATTTCCCTGGAATTTTCTAGTGTTTACTTTACAATTCTCTTTTGCCATATTTCGGCGTGTAACTCGTCCCGCAGCTTTGAGAAAACCCCAACAATATATACATCAAAACGTGCGGCTCGATCGGGGGAGGGGTGCTATGACTTTTGGTGTTGAAATTCCAATTTTTCCCAAAGTTATTCCCAAAACAAAACAGGCATGATTCTCCATTGGAAATGAATGGGAATTTCTTTTTGAACACAAAATTTCATCTTTTTTCAGAGTCACCTAGCTCTCTTATACTTGCACATGGAAATGTGATTCAAACTTTAAAACGAAGGACAACTTGTTCTCTCTTCACAACACTAAACTGTTTTTCCATAACATGTAAACCTTTCAAACTATGAGCATTCAAACGAGGAGTGGAAATCACTTTTTAGAGTGGAAGCATTAGTTATTGACACTCTTACTGCTCAAATGCAGGCCAGGCAGGTATGTGTGTGTGTGTGTGTGTGTGTGTGTGTGTGTGTGTGTGTGTGTTTGTATACACTATGTTGTGTGCTAATACAGGGTATGTGTGAAGCGTCAAGTGCTGTAGTGTAGTGCTTAGAGTTAGTGCATGTTGCTACTGCCTTGTGCTCTGTGTGCTACTCTCTGCTTACATCTACTGTTACACTTGATACTGACCAGTAAGATGTACTTAATACTGCCACAGTAAAAGTTACTTAGTGTTATATGATCAGGGTGACTTTTGAACACTGGAAATAAATTGTGTACTCGTCCCGGCAGTAGCCCCGTGGCACTCAAAATTTCCCTGGAATTTTCTAGTTAGTGCCACGGGGTTCTAGCTCCGAGGCCTTCCACTCCAGAAGCTGGAGAGGAAGGCCTCGGGGCGAAGCCCCGAGGCAACTATTAATCTTCTCCATACTTAATATTATTTTTTTTCTTTTTATTCTTCCGCCGTTTTTCGGCGCGTAACTCCTCCCACAGTTTTGAGAAAACCCCGACAATATATACATCAAAACGTGCGGCTCGATCGGGGGAGGGGTGCTATGACTTTTGGTGTTGAAATTCCAAAGTTTCCCAAAGTTATTCCCAAAAAACCGGGAATATTTCTCCATTGGAAATGAATGGGAATTTTTTTTTAAAACCACAAAAATTCACCTTTTTTCAGAGTCACCTAGCTCTCTCATACGTGCACGTAGAAACATGATTTAAACTTTTAAACGGAGGAAAACTTGTTCTCTCTGGAAAAATACAAACTATTTTAACATAACATGTAAACTTTTCAAACTATGAGCAGTCAAATGAGGAGTGGAAATCACTTTTTCGTCAAAGTTAGAGTGGAAGCGGCAGTTAGCTAGAGTGTGAGAAGCAGTAATGATTAACCTTCATTTTTATTTTTAACTTGAGCTCACGGCCAAACCGTAAACAGCAGACAAATAATTTTTGGTCAAAATATAGACATAGGTGTTGGGATTCATAAAATGTGACGTTGACAGGCGGGGTCTGCACAAAATTTAAACGGGGGGGCCGAGACCGGCGGCAATCCCTGTCTCGCTCCCCATTAAACCTAATGTAATCGTCTTCTCTTTTCAAATGAATCTCACTCTGTGTTCGCACTGAGCTTACTCGCTCATTTTAAGGAATATCTGAATAAAATAAACACTGTCAGAATCTGCCGGCTTCTGTGTCTCTCACGGTGTTTTCGGTTTTTGGACAGGAGTTACGGTTTTCTCACAGTTTACAATTGTTCAGAACCTTGTCAGAAGCCAAATTCTTAGAATTTTGAGACATTTTTCAAGGCAGATCCTGAAATCGCCGTAGCAACCGCAGGGCCTTAGCTGACAATGGCAACCTGTTGCTGGGCAGAAACTGACCTACTTTTTTGTGATTGGCTGAACTGACCTACCTTTTTGTGATTGGCTAATTCTACCTGTCTGTCTGTTTTACCAGTTAACTGAGGTAGCAGCCGAGCTAGTATTGATACTCTCTCTATATATACATATGAATTATACTGACAGTCTTACTGCTCAAATGCAGGCTGGTGTGTGTGTGTGTGTGCGTGCCTGCGTGTGTGTGTGTGAGTACATACTGTGTTGTAGTGCTTAGTTAGTGCATGTTGCTACTGCCTTGTGCTCTGTGTGCTACTCTCTGCTTACATCTACTGTTACACTTGATACTGACCAGTAAGATGTTCTTAATACTGCCACAGTAAAAGTTACTTAGTGTTATATGATCAGGGTGACTTTTGAACACTGGAAATAAATTGTGTACTCGTCCCGGCAGTAGCCCCGTGGCACTCAAAATTTCCCTGGAATTTTCTAGTTAGTGCCACGGGGTTCAAGCCCCGAGGCATTCCACTCCAGAAGCTGGAGAGGAATGCCTCGGGCGAAGCCCGAGGCAACTATTAATCTTCTACATACTTAATATTATTTTTTTTCTTTTTCTTATTCTTCTTCCGCCGTTTTTCGGCGCGTAACTCCTCCCGCAGCTTTGAGAAAACCCCGACAATATATACATCAAAACGTGCGGCTCGATCGGGGGATGGGTGCTATGACTTTTGGTGTTGAAATTCCAAAGTTTCCCAAAGTTATTCCCTAAAAACCGGGAATATTTCTCCATTGGAAATGAATGGGAATTTTTTTTTAAAACTACAAAAATTCACCTTTTTTCAGAGTCACCTAGCTCGCTCATACGTGCACGTAGAAACATCATTCAAACTTCAAAACTAAGGAAAACTTGTCCTCTCTGGAAAAAAACCAAACTGTTTTACATAACATGTACATTTTTCAAACGAGGAGTGGAAATCACTTTTTCGTCAAAGTTAGAGTGGAAGCGGCAGTTAGCTAGAGTGTGAGAAGCAGTAAACCATAACCTTAATTTTTATTTTTAACTCGAGCTCACGGCCAAACCGTAAAAAGGAGACAAATAATTTTTTGTCAAAATGTAGACATAGGTGTTGGGATTCATAAAATGTGACTTTGACCGGCGGGATCTGCACAAAATTTAAACGGGGGGGCCGAGACCGGCGGCAATACCTGTCTCGCTCCCCATTAAACCTAATGTAATCGTCTTCTTATTTCAAAAGACTCTCACTCTGTGTTCGCACTGAGCTTACTCGCTCATTTTAAGGAATATCTGAATAAAATAAACACTGTCAGAATCTGCCGGCTTCTGTGTCTCTCACGGTGTTCTCGGTTTTTGGACAGGAGTTACGGTTTTCTTACAGTTTGCAATTGTTCGGAACCTTGTCAGAAGCCAAATCTTTTAGAATGTTGAGACATTTTTCAAGGCAGATCCTGAAATCGCCATAGCAACCGCAGGGCCTTAGCTGACCATGGCAACCTGTTGCTGGGCAGAATCTGATCTACCTTTTTGTGATTGGCTGAACTGACCTACCTTTTTGTGATTGGCTAATTCTACCTGTCTGTCTGTTTTACCAGTATCTATGTATCTATCTATCTATCTATGTATCTATCTATCTATCTATCTATCTATCTATCTATCTATCTATCTATCTATCTATCTATCTATCTGTC